>NW_010232937.1:47744-100771 GCF_000690775.1 Eurypyga helias | reverse complement strand
CTGTGATTCTGATTCTATTGTGGTCAGCTGTGCCTCCTTGAGGGCCTCAGAGCAGTCACAGCTGTCTGATTCTTGGGGACAGCTGGGAGGGTGCATTAGGTGATTATCCTTCACAGCTGAGCAAACTTAGGAGGTGGGAAGATGTAGGTTGTTTTTCTTGGTGGCTTTAGTTGAGAGAAATAGATGCAAAAGTGTTTCTAGACTCCTATATTTTAGGTGAGAAAGGGTTTTTTATATTATTTTGTTTTAACATTAGTGTGAGAATCCTGTATTCAGTTTAGTACATTGTGACCAAAGAGTTTGTTTTCAAACCCCCTCCTTTGCCACTCCTCGTGCAAGTCTGACGTGCTGGCAGGATGTCCTGGCAGCTCTGCCCGTGTGGGAGGGGCTGATGAGCACCTGAAGCTGAGGGAGTGTTAGAGCAGAGAGGTAACTGAACATGTAACAGCTAGCTGTGAGTTTTGTTATTTCTTCAAAAATACGAAGAACCGTTTGCTCCCTGACAGCAGAGGCAGGACTTGTGGAGTCAGCAGAGGCGAGGAGTTCGCAGCTTAATGGATGGGGTGAGTAGCCTGAGGGAAACTGTTCTTATGCCCAGGAAGTTCTGTTACGGGGAGTCTTGCCTGGTCTGGAGTTGGTGCGCTAGGTGTGGATGCTTGTGATTTTAAACGTTTGGTGGAATTCTTAAAACCGTTTAAAATAGTTACACGATACAATGGTTGCACTGTTGGCTGGGTACTATCAGAAGTATGCTACCCAAGCTCCATTCAGGAAGAAGTTTCAGAAAGCAAGCAGGCAGGTACACATACCTCTCTATTTTCAAACAAAGCTGATGTGCAGCTGCTTTAACTCTCTCCTGGGCATCGTTATGTGTCATGTTCTCTGTGCTTAGACCATCAATAGCTACAATAACATCGCCAGGGCACAGGTTGGCAGCTGATGCCTTGCTTCCAGGTGTAATCTGAAAAAAAAAAACCCAAACAAAGTTCAACTGCTAAAGCACCATGCATACCTGAAAATTGATAGAGAAAATAAACTTCACCATGCTTCCCTATTTCCTGTTGGGCTGGGGAGGGAGGGAGTGGGTCTATAAACAACTATATGACTTTACAAAAATGTGAGTTCTTAATTCTGCCAGACCCTCTGTGTTTCTGTTATCAGATCACCATATAAATGCCTTATTCATCATAATTTCAAATTAGATAGGAATTATCTTCACAATTCTGTATTAAATAGCTTCCACTCTGATTTCTATAGTTACTGTAACTTGTCTTTGAATCTTCTCTCTCAACTGCTGTTGTGTAATTTGCTTGAAAAAAAAAGCTAGGTTTTTCCCTTGCAACTCCAGGCAATAGAAGAATAGGACTGTTAAGAAACTGTGCTGCTCAATGTTGATGTGGATGATGTGCCATTGACTGGATAATACAGAAAGCCACTTGTGGCCTTAGCAGATTTAAAAACAAATACAGCAGTTAGTGTGTTTTCTGCTAGCCTGGCTTCTCGTATTGTATTGCAGAGTAATCATAAATATGCCAATAATACTGAAATGACAGTGTTCTCTTTGTTCAAGTCTAATCCAGCCCCTGAACTCCTTAAAGTGTTTAGCTTTTTTAAGTCCCGCTGCATTTGAATAACAGTGATCCTGGTGTTTCAAGGTGATCCGTGTGCTGCAATTCATACCTCACAGAAATGTACCAAAGTCAGTGACATTCATAGAAATAGTCCTAAGCTTACCTTTATGTGCTTGGTGGTGGGTTTTTTTTGTGTGTGTGTGGTTGTGGTTTTTTTTTGGTCTTGTTGATTATCTTCTACGTCATGGTTAAAATAATTGAAATGCAACGTAATTCTGTTTAAAACATTTAAACAGCTCTTTGGTCACTGGGTGGGGTTTCGGTCCCTTAGGTGTGTGGTGCCCTTTTAGGTGATCCGTGATAACCAAGGTGGCAACATGAAATTGGTGGGTGTAGCACAAAAGCTTTTGGAATTCAGCTTTTCTGGAACAGCAGAACAAAGGGGACAGGTTGATTCATCTAAAGTAACACTGGGTGCTTATCTTTAAGTAAATGAATCCCAATGTGAAGGCCAAAAATATCAATATAGTCTTTCTTACAAGAGCAGTTCTTGTAGCTGTGCTACCTATGAAGTAAAAAAGCTGTTGGAGAGGATTTATCTCACCATGGGTTCTGCTACAGCCCAAGCAAGTGTTAGCCCAATTATTAAAGGTAGTTAAGTGTTATGGAGGACTGGAAAACATGCTATGGAGATGTTCTTCAGTGCTGCTGTTTCCCAGGGAGTCAGCTGACCGGGATACCTTGAGTATGTTCTGAACCCCAGCTGTGGTGAACCTGGCAGACTTGTTGCCTCTGAAGGTGGCAGTACTGTCAGCATAAATGTCAAAAATAGTTGTTTTGATATGTTGCACTGTCTTAGTATTGAAAAATGGCAAAAGTCAGCCAAATAGTCATTCTCTCCTCTTTCCAGCTCTGTTCTGTGGGTCTGAATGCTCAAAGAACTTGGAGTTGGTTTTGTGGGCTCTTTTCTGCATTCAAACACTTTCTGATTTCACTGTAACAAGCTGCAGTGTACGTGCTGTTATCACATCAGGCAAACTGTCCAAAGGGGTACTCGTGGCTAGCTGGAGGTTTTTACCCCCTCACCCTCCAAAGGAATCGACTCATGTACGGTGTGCTTACCAAAGTGTTAAGGTGCCTCACTGATCTCTTTGAGTAGGTATGGAGGAAGTTTCTCACAAATCCTAAGTCTGAAGTCTCCAAAATTGTCTGTTTCTCAGCTGTAAGTGTAAATGAACTCCACTGAGACCACTTGCACTATTGCCGTAAGACGGGTAGAGGTATGATAGTGCTTCTGCTTTTAACCTGGAATGGCTCCTGACTTTGCTTAGCGTGTTGTGCGTGGAATGACAAACTGAAGTCCTATGGTTTGAGCGTGCCTGTTGATGCCCTAATACCCAAAATAGGCAAAACCAGCCATTCTTGGTTCCATCTCAAGAGTAAGCTTGCTTGCATAACCCTATATAGGTTACTTGGTAGATTATGCTTTTTACACGTGACGACAAATCATCTGCTGTCTCTGTGGCATACCTCGGCAGTGCACGGGGATAATGATCCTGCCTTATAAAGCAGCGTAACTGCCTAGCCTGGTTCGCTCCCCTGCGGCTGTGCCGTTGGCAGGACCGAACCCGCTCTGCGTCGCTGGTCACAGCGCGCGATCCCTTGCGTTTCCTCCATGTATTGTCACCAGCTGCAGGGATAGCACTGTGTGGTTGGATGGGGTTACCGTGGTTTGGTGGGAGCAAGGAGGGAAAGGGGAAGGAGCCTGTATTTCCCAATTCTCAGCTGAACTGATTATTGCCAGGCTTCTGGGATGTGTCCACTGGGCCTTAATGCCTTGATGAGGGTGCTGAGCTGTACTCGCCCGGGCCTTCTGGGGTACAGAACTACCTGCCCCCATACAATCCTGTCCCTCATCTGCCCTTCCTGGGTTTGATGGAAAGAGCTGGAGATCTGCCACTAGGATGGGGTAGGAGGAATATGGCTGTGTGCCAGCTCTACTTTCCCCTCAGTATTTCAGGGGAAATCCTGACTGTTGTTTGGGGGGAAGTGGGGCAGATAAAAGTATTGCAGCCTGCATTTTATGGAAAGGGACCAGGTTGTACATTGAAATACTATACCTATCACGGGTATAACATTGATATTGTGGGTACCTCGATAACGTAAGCAGTACTGTTTCTTACTGGTGATGCATTAAATGTGTAATGTGAACCCTTAGAATCATACTATGACTGCGGTGTTTGTTGCTTGCTCACCCATGCTTCATGAGGTAGGTTCTGCTGGTGCTTTGGGAAAATTTTTGCCTTGCTCTTCAGGAGATGCCTGTATGGCACGCCTGTTGATCCTGTATCCTAGGTATCTTGGATTTGAATAAATACGAGGATATGTGTTGAGCATTCAGCTGTTGTCAGAGACTAGAAACTATTTAACCACGAGGGGCAATGCGCCCTGTGAAACAAGAAGATCTCACTGCGTCTGTTGTGCAGCTCGACATGTCACACTTTCATAACTATTTCAGGCTCTGTGTTTTCTGAAGAGAGCTATGAACGTCTGCAGACAGTGGCTAAATATAAAATTGAGTTAATAAAAATACTTGCATTGTGATCTGTAAAGGTTTATATTAAAATAGAACTTAAATCTAGAGCTGAAAATATTTTAGCTTTCTCTCCAACCTCTACAAGTTTTCATTCTTTCTGTAATGCTTTATGCAATATAACTTAAATTCTAGGATTGCATTCCTCTAAACCCTTAAGCCGAAATGCTATCTTCTGGTCAGAATAAACTGAAATTATTCAGTTTCATTAACACTAGGGTTTTGATCAGTTTAATTGATGTAATTCCTTTGCATCTACATAAAGTTCCAAGGATTTCAAGAAACATTTTCATTATTTCTAATTAATTTGTTCTTTCTGACTATAATAGAATCTGAATATATCTATTTTTAGCCCCCTCCTGTTCTTCCTACCCTGCTAGTGATCGTGATCTGTGGTTTTTGCATTTGCTTGAAACAGTCAGAAGAATTGCCTTGCCTGAGAAATGGCAGATGGGTTTTTGGGGTGAGATCTGTTCTTTAGACAGGTGGATGACGATCTCTTATGTTGTGTGACTCTCTTGAAAAGCCCTGGTAAAAGTTTTCTCGTGTTGAACAAGGGCTGTAGCTAATCAAACTTAACATCTGTCCGATTATTTTATTCAAAATGTGTTTAGAAATTATTTCTATTTATTGTGTTAACGGAGTTTTTGTGTTTTATTGTGTTTTTCTTGTCAGGACAGTGAAATGTGAATGGGCTGCTGGTGATACCTTTCACAAAAGGAACACCTAGGCCCCAGAAAGCAAGCCATATGAATCTTGCAAAAGGTTCTTCCTATAGGGTAATGCGTGAATGCTTATTTAGGGACTCTTCTAAATGTATGCTGTGGCAACAAAAATATTGATTTTGAATAAATCTACCATCAGTATTCTTGAACTTGAGCTAAGAAAACTTAAACATGTCATTTTTCCTTATATATATTTTATTTCATAGTTCTTGAAATGTGATTTTCAGCATTTCTGAAATATGCTAGAAACCAATGGCTTATGTCTTGTGAGGCATTTGGTAGGTACGAGTCGATTGCAAAATCATTTGTTCTTGAGAAAGTTACATTTATAAAAACAGCCTTTGTTATTGCAGTTTTAAACTTCACTGCTCTTAATCTAAACACAAAGAAAATACAAACCAGACACCGCTAAAATATTTTTCATTAGAGATAATGGAAACTATTTTTCTTTTGGAGGCCCATAAAAGGCAATGAAGGCCCCAAAGCATCCAGAGGTTTTTTCTTTTTCTTTTTTTTTTTTTTAATTCAAAGTTTTTGTCTCCTCTTACTCCAAATGTTTTGCTGTGTCCTATGGGTATTTCTTATGAAGCTACATACAGTCGAATAGCAGCATTTTGGTTTACTTTTATTTAAAAGAAGTAAAATCTTATGCTTATAGAAATCTGGAATAAGTATTTATGAGATTGATTTTTAGTAGTCTAACATGTGAAAGGTTGGTCCTTAAACTTTCTATAGATTCTTGTTCAGAAGCATATTTACTGCAAGGCATCACCAGTGGCAGCCATCCTTCAAGGCTCTTGACGTGTATTTAATACCAGGCATAGTGTATATATTGAGTCATAGTGCAGGGCTTTTGAGGGGGGGTGAATGGGTGAAAAAAGGTGCTCTGTGTGTCTGAGGTTCTGAAAAACAGCAGAAGTGTAAGGAGAACTAATTCTAGTCTGATGTGCATGGAACACAATTTTCAAAATATACAAATTATCAAAATATATATATCCTGTGGTTTGAGTAAATCTGTGTCTGTAGATTCAGGGCAGCTGACAGCGTTTTATGTGTTCCATTCATGGAGTAACTGTTTCTATAAATAAACAGCAATTAATAGCTCAAAATCCATGAGAAAATAAAGTCTCTGATTCTTGCCCTTTATTAGGTGGGTAAGGTTCTAAATATGGCAGAAAACACCGAAGATGATTTCTTTCATATTCAGGACTGGATTAACTTTCTAATAATTCACCAATTTAACATTCATGAAGGTGAAAATCTTTACATATGTAAAAAAACAGGAGCTGTTGCCTTTGCTGGCAACAATCAGAACTTGTTTTAATTAAAGGAGAGACAGATTAATCTTGCAATGTTGGCACAGAGTTTGCAAAGCACAAACTTCCAGACGTGGGGAGCTGCTGCCAAGTAGTCTTCTCCCCCAGTGATCACAGAGCCTAGTTGTGAAAATGATAAAAGTGGGGTCTGGCCTTTAGCAGGCTCAAAACTATTTTTTTTTCATCTGAGTGCCTGGAGAAGTCACGCCAGAGTGTTTTGTGCCGCCAAGGCACTTAAATTCAATTTCTGAGGTGTAAGTAGAAATGCAGTTTAAGTCTCTCGGACCAATAGAGCAACCCCAGAAACATGTCACACTACACTTGTAAAACTGTTAACATTCAGCTGGCTCTCCTCAGGACTAGCAGCTACTTGCTAATCTGCTCACAGCTTTGTCTGCATCTCTGAACTCCAGAAAAAAGGGCAAAAGCCTGCAATAACTAAGAAATGCAATAAACAGAAAGGAAATGGAAGGGGTACATACCCTCGTTATGATTAAGGGTTGGTTAAAATCTATTCCTCCTGAGAGCCTGAATCCCCAGGGTGCTGGTCCTTGGAGAATAACATTTTGTGGCATTCTGGACAGGTTTTTCTTGGCTACTGCTCTCTTTTCCGTAGGTCCGTGCGAGGAGCCGAGCTGTAGGAGGAAGGCTGCTGTCAGCAGAGCACCTGCCGGCCAGGGCAGCCGACCTCGTGTACCTCTTAGGAAGTTTTACTCATCCCACAGCGGTGGGCACTGCACTTTTATCCATGCTCCTTGGGTGACGTCAGCCAGTCCCTCAGCTTCTCCACCCACAGAGGGGAGTATCAAACTCGGACAAATAAAGCCTGAATGCTGGAAAGTTTACAGCAAATACATCAGCCATATCTGCTGCTTTGGCGTCCCCCTTGGCCTGACAATCAGTAAGCTTCAGGATGCCATGTCCTTCTGGTTCCTTAAAGCAACCCTGTTGCTCACTCGATATCATGCTGATTAAATTACCGGTGCTGGTTTCAGCTGTGCAGTACAGTGCTCTGACTTTGTACATGATTCTGTTTCATGTAAACAGAAATGTTGATAGGGAGATTTTCCTCTCAGGCTCTTGTTTTGCATCTTGTCGTATCTGTAATGTAATAGTTTATTGCGCCTCAAAGTCCTTCCAGACCTTCAGCTGAGATTTTTGGCTGCAGCCACTGGAGACCGTGGTGTACACCAACCTTAATGGCTTGAAAAATCTGGACTGATGTCACGCACATTTCTCATACTGAGGAAGAGAAATGGAGAATTAGTTGTGATGTCTCTTCTCTCAGTAGAAATTTTAGGTGTTTTAAGGTAGTTGCAGATAGCTTCTGTTGGTTGTTGGTGTTACTGAATAAATACTTTGCATCCCTTTTGGTTTTCTTGCGTCAGCTCGATCAGCTTTATTCTAACCTCTGTACCCCTTGTATTTTCTTCAGAAAGAGAGGCAGAATTTTTCAGTGGTGGTGTATGTGTTCGCTCACTTTTTTATGTTGTCACAGATTTCTCCTTACATGAGATAGTGTGTATATATGTGCGTGGCTACTGTTCTACAAGCTTTTCTTTGCCCAAAGTTGGGCCTAGTATCTATAGTTTGGATAAAGTTTGGGTAGTGTGTACAGCTCTTATCAGGCAAGATATATTTCCCCACCCCTTCCCCTTTCCCCCAAATGAGTCAACAGTGAGTCAATGAGAGCTTGGAAAGAATAAAAATTCATGAAGATGTTTTTTGTGTAATAACCCACTTTTGTTCACACCATACACTTTCCTTTCTTACTATTTGTAGCCTGCTTAGAAGAGTCTCTGAACAAGAAAGCAGTGAGATAGAAGAATAAGATGTAGATTCATGCCATTCATAGAATATCTGATATGGATAATTTGCTTATCTTAGATTGCAGTATGAAATTGGCTTCCACCGCTTACTCTGACTTGTTGAACATCCTTCATGCTGAGTGTCTTCTGCTCATGTCTATGTAATTAAAGTCCTCAGTAAGATAGCTTGAGTTTTGGTGGGAGTTGTGGTAGTTTTTTAGTGGGGTGGGTTGGTTGGCTGGTTTGTTTGTTAGCAGTATGAAGGTTAGCATCAAAATTTTCTTTCTGCTGTTTGTCCTTTATTTCTGGCTTGCTAATGAGCCGTAGTGTTCAGCATGGGATTTTGTGTTCTTGTCCAGAATATTTCAGAGACTGCTATCCTTAGAGCGTACTTGACATCCTGATTGAAACAGTTACTACCATCTGTTTTATTTCAAAGAAAACTGTCTGCATCACAAAGAGCTTGCAGTGTGGCAGTTGTCGTGAGCTTGTGGGGGCAGAGCTTACTCTGGGGATATGGAGGAAGACAGGCACACTGAAAGAGATAAGGCAAGGCAGATAGGTAATTCAGGGGAATATCAGTCTTGGTAGCTTGAATACTTTGTATGTTTTGAAGCTGAGAAAAATAATTCCTATTGATTGTGAGCAGTGTATATACTCTATGTTCTGACATACTCTGAGGTTGAGTCAGAATTTATCACTAAGTAGTACTTCCTTATCTTTTATTTTCCTCCCTGCTCTCTGCTTTGAATGAAGACACTCTGGTGTTAGGTAACCTTTTCCCCGCCTCTTTTCCTAGTGAATCCTGTGATGTGTAGCTGGGAACAAATAGATTATTAGATGTATTCATTTTAGGAGTTCCTTCATGTGTGATTTGTGTGCGTTTTTTGTTGAGTGGCAATCTCAAATAGTCAATCCTTCAGTGTGCTTCAGTAGCAAGAGGTTCAGAAATATAAGAATTTCTGTATCGGGTCAAACCCATGATCACAGTCTGCGTTTCCCTGCTAAGTGTGGTGACTGCTGGTGAAATAACGACGGGGTGAGGATTTAGGGACAGCTGTTGGTTGGTGAAAGCCATTGGGGATTGCTTGAGAGTCTGTAAAGTTTGTTCATGTCTCTTATACTGAGATCTGCTGCTCATGTGTCCCTTCTATTCTTGTTAGATACATTTAAAGGGAGGGCAGGCTTAACCTTTTTCTGGGCAGGTGATTGTTCTAAATTTCAGTGGAGGTCATATGCTTCTTTGGGACTGAGCCCTGGGTCAGAGATTCTTTTTTTTTTTTTTCCCTCAGCTGGTGTACTGGAAGGGAGACTTGCTTTCCAAGGTGCTGTTGTTCCAGACTCCAATTGCTAGATCCTGTTTTAGTGACATATCACAGGCTGAGCTTTAAGACTACACTTTATTTTCCCCCCTTGTAACTCTCAAAAGAAATATGATTTAAAGGAAATACTGAATTGATGCTTGTGACATAAGGCTGTTTCTTAGCATCTTTTCAGTGACTGACTTTAAGAAAGATCTTCACCCATTTACAGAATAGATGTACACTTTTTGTTTTATCGCTCTAAAGCCCTCCTGTTTTTTCATACCAGACCAACATGACCAGCTGAGCCGGATTGAGGATAGATCCTTTAATCCACTTAATAAAGGTATATTTCTGTCAGTAAAGTAAAGGCTAGTTTCTTTTCCTCTGTCTGGTTTCAAGGCAAGTTACATATGTCATCCTGCACCGGCTTTGCTAGACATACGGAGCAGCTTCTAAATAAGCAATTCTTGAAATTAAAGATTCATTGTAATAAAAGAATATGAAACTGAGCAAGATGAGTTTTCTAAGATAATGACAGTACAGATTTCAAACTACATATCCAGCTATAGCCCTCTCTGCTCATCGTTTTGGCTTTCATAATAGTTCTAGCTATGAAAATGGATTTTTGTAAATGTGTATGACATTTTAAGTTGGGCTGTTTTCTTGTTCCATTGAAGCTTCCATATAAGAAAACAATTACTTTTAATTGCTTTTCTCGTTTTGTTATAAGATCATTGGTGCAACATCTTTTCTTGTCTGCAGATATGCATCCTCTGAATTAATGGCCATGCTGTGAATTTTTATGTAAAGCAGCCTTCCCACATTCAGAATGCTTTTGATTTGAAGTGGGCTCTTGCTCTCTAGACTGTTACTGCCTTTGATTTTTGTGCCAAATATTATCTTCCTACCCAGTGCAATCTGAAAGAGTACAACTGCGCTGTCTCTGAACCAGGGCCAGTGAGGGGGGCAAGCTGTGTGAACTTTCTTCATATCACTCAAGTTTTTAAGATTTGGGGGCACAAATTAGGTCTCAGAGGAATAGTGTGGCACACAAATTCATCATTGTGTACCATGCCACCTCGCTAGCTTTGCACAGTCAGACCCCTGTGCCACGGCACAGCATTGTTTTCCCTTGGCATTACTGAAAGGCACACTTCCTAACTTGTGTCAGAATATTTTGAATGTCAGTTTTCTGTTTTCTCTCCCAGTGTCTCCCTGCTTCGATGGAAGGAAATGTTTTCCTTCCGATTTGGCAGACCAAGAGTTGAAAAATAAGTTCTAATTGGTGAATGTTTAACACCAATTCATCCTTCTATAGACTCATGGAGTGCTCTGTTGCAGGCTGCAGAATGAGAATAAACCCTGGCAGGGGCAGAAACAAAAAACCCTCTTCAGAGTGTGCATTTTAAGCCATAAGCCTCCTGTCCTGTTTCAGAGCTTTAGTCTTGTCACGATAAACTGTGCTGGACTAGGCCACTCTTGGTGAAGTTTAGACAGTAACAGCCTAGAGCTTGGAAATCACTTGCACGTGTGGAACAGCATGTACTTAAACTGGCTCTCCAGAGGTGAAAGGCCAGAATATTCCCTACTGCTCAGACTGTTTTCTGTTTTAAAGCCACTTGGGTGTATGGGAAATCTTTTTATAAATAAATGCTACTTATTTTGAAACTGTTTCCCAAAGCAATGAGATATGACTGTGTATGTACACTTTGAAGTTTTTCCTAGGTGCACAGTTTTTGGTTAATAACCTGGATCCTGGTGAAGTTTTAGTATCAGCTTGTGGTTAGTGGGTGGCTGATAAATTACCAGTATCCTTAGATTTTCCTGGTAAAGGAGAAATCCTCTTTCCTTTCCCTAGCTGGTATGACAGGCAGCTCTGGTATTCTGCTCATGCACCTGGCAAAGAGAAGAGGAGTGGGGTTCTGGTACTGTACCCCTCTCCCAGGCCTTAGAAATTTCTAGGCTGTGAGGTGGAGAAGGACATTCCTACAACTCCTCCCCACCCACCCCAGCTTTGTGGTTGCTTTGAAACTGATTTGGCTCAACTGTCCTCTCATTTTCAACTTTGGCTGTCATTTTCATGCAGATCTGGTATTTCTCCCTGCTGTTTCTGTTCTGAGTAGCAAAATGCAACTGATAAGCATCTTAATTTTTCTGTTTGCAGGCTCTGGAAGCCAGGAATGTCCTGTCTTTTTTTTTTTTTTTTCTCCCTCCCCCTCATTAATCTTTCAAGCATGATCAGTTTCTGCAGTATTTTCAGAAGAAATTTAAGACTTAAGCCTAAGTACTTTCTCCAAGAAGCTTCTGACTTAGCAATGGGGGGAGTAGGTGCCTTAGAGCCTTTCAAAGCCTACGTTATGCACCTGGTCTAAATCAACAAACAAATAAGTGAGAAGTAATTTTTATTTTTAACTGAAATGGTGTATTTCAGAACTGGTTTTCTATAAACTTCTAAGCAGGTTGAAACTAGAAACAAAATCTTGTTTTCTCTTGAGTTTCCATCTTATCTGAATTTTGTGCACCGATTTTTCTTGTTTTCCTTTTAAAAAATGTAAAGGAGGCGTTGGGGGCATATATGAAATAATGATTTGTTTCAAAAAAATCTTGAGAGCGTTCTGAATGGAGTGAGGTGCTGAAGTCCTGGAGGCATTGAAGTACTCTTTGCCTTCATTGTGAAAACTCAAGTCTGTTGTTTGTTTGCGAACTGACACATGTGTGTATTGACTTTCCATCTGTGTTGCTGAGATTCTGATCAGTGCATTGGTTACCCGAAGTGTTGTTCTGTCATAGTATTTCTACTGTGCCTTTGCCTGTTTTACAGGGGTAGCAGGTATTGTTGTGACTAGGGAAAGCATTTTTGTTATCTTTTATTGGTTTCTTTGTGAACCTGATGGAAAGTCAGCTCATATTTTAATTATGGTTCCTAGCCAAAAAGTAAGTTGCAAAGCTTAATTGCTGCACTTTTCAAATTTCATGCTTAATTACTTTTATGAGAGTCAAATGTTTTCTGAGAGGATGTGTTTTCCCCTTGTGTATGGGAAAGACCTTGCCCTTCGGTACTGACAGCCTGTAGAAGTTCTGGTGGAAAATCTTAAAGCTGACTGTGAGGAAGGTGTTGTTTTTCTTTTCAGCTCTTTCACTTACCAGTGGCTCTGCTCCCTTTAATAGCTACAGTTGAATGTTGTCTCCAAATCTGGCAAGCTGATGCCTTATTTGGTTTAAAGTTAAAGCCCATTTTGGCACTGGAAACTGCATAAGCTCATTCCAAAAAAGTAAAGTTGGAATGAAGTTAGCAAGGCTCTGTGCCAGCAGATTAGTCCAGTATGCTTCATAAATTAACATGCTGACATAGCTTTTTAAACAATATAAGGTGGCTGTTAAAGAACTCTGATGTGCTTACCATTCAACATTACCTATTACATTGCATAGAAATTGTTAGATGTATGAAATATCTTTCAAGATACATATGATAGAGCAGCATTCAGGTAACAGTTAAAATACTTCATTAGGTGTGTAATAACATGTATGTACAAGAACCATAACATAACTCTTCAGACACCCATCAGAGCCTTTACTAAAAGCAAAGTTTCATTTTGTATTTCTACAATAATTAGTCCCATTTCTTGATTTCATCTGTGATTGTATGCATTTAGCTATCATTTCATCCTTTTCTTTCTACATGGAAACTTTAACCTCCTTGTCTTTTCTGGAGAAAAGCTTATCATATTTATCATATTTTTTTATCCCATTTTGGGATGGCCAAGACATCAAGTGGGATCAAGATCACAGTCTTTCCAAACCTTAGGGGCAAAATGTGAATGTTACCACTAGATTGTTCTTAGTGGCTGGTGGTGATTCTTACAAATGAGCTTTTCTGTGGTAGTGGCTATAAGCAAGTGTGAGTGTATGCTCTGAGAGGTTATTGGGCCATATACCTAGCAGGCAGACGTTGCTGCCTTGCCTGCGGGCCATGGTTGAAGTAGATGGGAGTGCTTCTTGGTGGCTTTAGTACTGTTTGTCTCGGACACTTTGCAGTGGTCCGGGTAGTTTCTCCAATCCAGATATCTTGGGAGGGCAGAGGATGTAGAGAATCAACTATTGTTATGTTTTTCCTGGGCGTGTGCCTGAAAATGGGAGGGGTGCCTGTGTTGGTGTAGGCCAAAATCAATGTAGGAGTGCTTTTAGTAAGCCGGTGGTAGCTAACCTTACATCTTGTGCCGGGTTGCATGGTACGAGTCAAGTATTGGCAATGCACAGAAGAGAAGAAGCTGTCCGACAGTCCTTCTGGAGGAAGTAAGGTGATGGGAATCAAGGAAATGGGCAGTGGAAGGGATGGAGGTAACATCAGCCCTTCTGAGAGGGTAGGTTAGCTTGTAATTCAGAAAACAGCAGTAATTTTAGATCGTTACAAGCTGTTGTCTGTGTTTCAGGTGTGACCCAGGCAGCTTCTGCTGTGTACACCTTGCTTAGACATTGCATCCTTTCTTTTTGGATATGCATTTTGTCATTGCTGTCCAAGTCTCTGGGATGTGAATTATTGTATCCACACTATTCAGAGACTAAAACTGGAACAGAATGCAGTGCTATGCCCCTGCTATGTTCGTTTGTAGACATACAGGCTGTAACTGTGGAAGTGTCATCTTTAATGTGGAGTGGCTACGTGCCCTGCAGAACTAGCTGCCTTCTACTCCTTAACTAGTCAAGATAGAAGGTAAATTACAGGAAGAGGATTGTTTGTGTGGAGATTACCCGTGATGCTACTGGAGAAAGAGCTGATTTTATTCAGTAGCACTTGATGTGAGAGAACTTTTGGAGAATTTTGCAAAATTCAAAGCTTTAAGAACAGGTCCATAGTGTAATTTGTGTGACTGGAGAAACCTGTCAGGCAGGAGGTAGTAGCAGTACTACTTTAGGAAAAACTGCTTTTTGACGAGATTAACATTTCTTCTAGTCATTATTGGATGATAAGAGAAAGTTTGTCCTTGGAGTAGTAAAACTGTAACCTCAAGATCCTGCGTGCAGTGTAAGTATGTCTCTCCCCATGGAAACAATTGTGTGTATGTGTATGTTTTCTCCCTTCTAGTTTATTTTCATCCATGAAAGTTTATATCTGGAAAAAGATCAGCATTGAAATGTCAAGAAAAGAACAGTGATTTCTTGGTAAAGAAGAAAACACTCATGCTTGCATAGCTGTGATTTGTACTTTATTCCTGGTCTAAGCTTTAACCTTCCTCTAGATGATATGTAAATCAGATTTTGGTGTGTGTGTTTTTTTTTTTCCCTCTTCCTGTCTATAATTTATAAATTGTTATCCTACTCTTGACTAATTGAGCATGGCTTATGATGTACATAACCGACGCTAAAAATCTGGAGATGCTACTACTATCTAAACACTCATGCTTGCATAGCTGTGATTTGTACTTTATTCCTGGTCTAAGCTTTAACCTTCCTCTAGATGATCTGTAAATCAGATTTTTTTTTTCTTTTTTTCCTCTTCCTGTCTATAATTTATAAATTGTTATCCTACTCTTGACTAATTGAGCATGGCTTATGATGTAAATAACAGACACTAAAAGTCTGGAGATGCTACTATCTACAAAGTACCTTTATGAAAGACAGCTGTAAAGCTGCCCATCCTGCCTGGGGCTGCTTCTGAGATTTCTCCCATTCCTCATTCTAAGCAGTTCTTTTTAGTCCATGTCTTTGTCCTCAGCTGTAAAACAGTGCTCTCTGACAGGGCTCTTCAGATTTAGCAGAGCAAAGTGCTGATACACAAGTGTACTCCAGCAGTGGGAATGCCATTGAGAGCATGTCCCTAGTGTTCCTCTTGGTCTTGTTGCAGGTTTTTGGAGGCAGGTAGGCAATGGGAGACTGTAAGGACTTGGAGTGTGGCCCACGTTGGCTTATTTTGTACCACTGAAGCTGACAGGTTTTTCTGTTGACTGATCTCTCTGTGCGTATTTGTGTGTATGAGAGGAAGATACCTTTAGTAGTAAGTATTTACAATTACTTTGTACTAGTCTACTGACTCAAAACCTCTACCTGGGAAGCTTAGAAGGAAGGAAAAAAGGAGTTTATTCTGCCTTAAGCCTGAAAGAATTTGTGGCTTTTTCCAAGTACAGAGCCATCCAGGGTTTCTCCAAAGCATGTGTCAAACTTTTAGAGCAATACCTTGGTGTATTTTGTGGTCTCCCAAGAGATGAGGCTCCATACACAAACAAATTATGAAATCACATGTATGGCCACAGTCCTTTGTAGCCCAAGGGCCAAACCTTCTGAGTATTTTTTGGTAAATACAGGCATCAGAATTTCTTTTAATATACAGGTGTTGTCTTACATGCCAAAAAATACTGGGTTTTTTTGTGGGTGGTTTTTTTTTTTCCACTTTGTGGTTTAGCGTTTTAATAGCAGTTGCTATGGAGGAGTTAAGCCATGACAAATGGCAACAGCTGAAACAGAAATATGATATTCTGTTTTAAGTGTAAGGTGGGCTCTGAGCCAGAGATCAGCAGCTTCAGAATGTAGCTAGCCACAAAGCTGGATCCTGGGGTCCTGACGCACGCTGTAGTTACTCAGGCATAACACTTAAATTTAGCTTATGCTTTGAGTATTTTCCTCATTAGAATTTTGATTTCTTTTTGCTTGCTAAAAGGATGCCGTCAGCTTGTCCACACCCATGAATTAGTTTCTTAATAGCAAAAGAATATGTTGAATGGAACTAAATAATTATGCATTTCACACCTTGTCCCGATTGGACATTTTTGGTTGCTTTTGTTCAGTGAAGTGCACAGATTTGAGAAGACATTTGGAAAAGCTGGAGGTGTTGTGAGAAAGGATACGACCGCAGAAACTTCACTAGGGCAAACTTCTCAGTTCTAAGTGCCAAATTGGAAATGGTCAGTGTGAAAACGGTCGGATATCCAGATACACAGTCTGGATTCATACATCCAGTGTTGCAATAAATACTCCAGCATGTGGGGAATCAATAGAATTCATACCATAGCTGAAAGTTTTCTGGTACTGTAGAAATCCAGGCCAGAATCTGAGTGTAATCCCTCCACAGCTTTTCAAAGGAGAATCCTCTGT
The DNA here is from genome assembly GCF_000690775.1 of Eurypyga helias. Classification (NCBI taxonomy): domain Eukaryota; kingdom Metazoa; phylum Chordata; class Aves; order Eurypygiformes; family Eurypygidae; genus Eurypyga; species Eurypyga helias. The sequence goes on along the minus strand of NW_010232937.1, from coordinate 84,368 downwards.
CTGCAATGTGAAGACAGGTAAATTGTGGTATATACAGCTAGTGCTTTGAAATGCGAGTAAGCCTCTCCTAACAAAATCTCCCTGGAAATAAAGATCTGAGAACTGTCTTGCTTACATTCCTCACCACTGCCACCACCCCACTCAAAAAAACCCAAAACCCAACCAAACCCCAACAAAACAAAAAACCCCAAACCAACCAAAACTCACCAAAAACTGGAAAGAAAAAACATTCAGAAACACAAAAACTCCACCTGTAGGTTTTTTTTTTTCCTTGCCTGTCTGTTGAATTTTAGCCATTTCCCTTTTGCACTTCCCAGAGCTTAAAAATGACTTGCCAAAGCCTCCTCAGGTGAGGAGGTGTCGGGATGTTTAAAGTCAGGACCTTCTACCCGACACTGGCCGTGTGCTGTGGGAGCTGTTAGCCCAGCGCATGTTTTATGGCCAGATGTGGGAGAGACGTCTCCCGGTGTTCTGGATTTCCAGTGGTGATGGCCAATGTGCCTCAGGCAATGTTCTTGGTAGACGTCTGGATAACGTAAAGCAACAGCCAGAGAACAAGTCCTTGAGTAGGTTAAAATAGAATTGCAGTACTTTTTTTGGTTGTGAAATGTTTCATACTTCTATGGTGGGCTGCCTTTCCTTTAAGTCCTCTTGCCTCTGGGGCTGACGGGACGAGGAGTGGCAGAGCAGACGGGAAAAGAGGGAGAGGCCACCCTTCAGGGCAGGCAGTAAGAGGACCATAGAGCCTGGGGAATTTCAGAAATGGCTTGACTTCGGATGAGCTTGGCATAGCAGATTGTATCTTCCTCCGCTGATTGCCCCCTTTCCTCTTCCTAGCCTGGTCTAACCTGGACAGTTGCCTTTCTGAGGCCTCCCTGAGGAGGGAGATGGTGTTTGTGGAAGTACAGGGGGCATGTGGTGAAGGAAGAAGGTTGGCAAGGCTGTCTCCATGAAATGTCTGCCCTGTTTCTAGGGCATGAAACTGCTCTTCTTGGTCTGCTCTGCCTCTGATGTCCCAAGCGGACTGCTCTGTCTCTACCTTGACTCTGGTTTTGGGTTTTGATTTTGGCTTTATTTGGGTTTGAGTTTGGTTTTTTTGGTGGAGGGTGGGTTTGGAAGACTAACCACCTGTATTTCTGAAACATGTGCTGTTTCTGTATCTAAAGGATACAGGATGTGCCTGTGAATAGATGTGACACAATTTATTTAATCTAGTGATCCCCCCCCCAAGTATTAAAGCAATGGTTCAGAACTTCACCAATGTCCTCTTGAGATGAGTGCTGTACAAAAAGCTGCAGAAGGCTGATGCCTGCCTCGAAGCCTGCAATGTTTATGACCACGCAGTGAAATAGGTAAACAAAGGAAGAGTGTGTTGCAAGTAAATGAAGAGGGCTTGGATAGTAAGCTGTAGTTTCAGGATGCTACCATTTATCAGTGATGTGTGCCACTGAAAAATCAGTATTCTAGAACAGCTTAAAACCCAGATGAAAAACTGTGATGATCAGAAATCACTAGCTGATGCTGATGTACATTTGGGACAATTTCTGACCACTCTTTTTTTAGAGCTCCTTTCGACTTAAGTGGCAGCTACAAAAACTTACACCCCGCTGTAGCGGTGTGATTGCTTCAGAACACGTGTATGGGTTGGTGGCTAGCAGAGGGGTTTTTTGTGAGTCCTAGATGTTTCCTTGTGGTTTTGATGGCACATGGCTTTCATGCTTTCTGCTTGAGATTATGTGTAGTGCTGCTTGTGTCTTCTACCTCAGAGCTGCCTGCAGGAACAGATGAAGTGAACCTATAAATAGTTCCTAGAGCTCTTTGGTGGCATATGAGTATTGCCCTCTACTACCTCAGGCATACTGGATGCATTCATTTGTTCCCTTTTTACGGCTTAAGGAAGGAGGGGCTGATTCTCACCTGTTCAGATGTTTCCAGTTACATGTGAAAAACCCCCTATCTATAACAGATGAATCAGTGGTAGTGTAAGAAAAGCCTTTAGCGGGCCTTGAGCCAGCCAGTATTTGTACATGTTTCACATTACAGTTTGGAGCGTTAACCTGGGGAAGCATAAGTCGGGTCGTTGCATGCTCGGGGTTTATCTAGCACATCACGGCGACAGAAGCAGTGCGATGACCCACTTAGAACAACATGTTCCGACTCTCCGGTGTTCCCCTTCTGCAGTGCTGGTTTCAGCTGTATGCTTAGCCCTGTGTTGAGAAGAAAAGATCTTGACACGAACGACTGAAGTTTTGATTATTATTTTAATATGGCAGTCCATTTCCTTGATTCTTAAGTGCCACCTGTAGAAAGTATTGAAATAAAATGCCTCCATTTTATTTTAATGTAAAACAGCCAAAAACGTCTTAAAGGACCAGATCCTTTGAGATATTAAAGTAGCAAATTACTCTTTAGATCAGTTGGAGCTAGAGCTAGGCACCCACAGCGAACCCACGTGAATTTTTTTAAGGAAAAGAGTGGCCTCTGACAGAGAAGCCGGAGGGGTATCGAGAGTCTCTATGTGTAACTCTGCTAATTCCTCACTGGTAGAAAGAAATAATTACATTGTTCTTGGGGTATTTTTTAAAGTGGTTTACTGATTTCTTTGGTAGATGGAAAATATAGAAGGGTTACTTTGCCACGCATGTGATGAAATATAGCTTCCCAGTTTGTTATTTGTGTTGGCAGCAAGAAGCATAAATTGTTGAGATGTGAGTATCTGTACTGAGGATAAACCTAGCAACGCATTTCTGGTTGTCAGTCAACACTTCCCTCCCCACCCCCCACGGTGTCACTTGTGATGTAATGCCATTCCGCTGAAGCGGAACCCTCTGTGTGCCGGGTCTGTAATTAGATGTGACGTCACTATACAAAAGCGGCTCAATAAATTGCTATGGGATAGTTATCATAGGCATTAGAGCTATTCTAATGTTTTCTACTTTCTGGTAACATTAAATAGTCTGTTAACACAGGACTTTGCTGCTTCTTTATGACTCTTGAAGGAACAGATGTTAAATACTAGAAGGCATAATTCTGTAATGCTTTCTATATGGGATTCACATGGACGCCGACAGACAGGAGCTGGCAGTCTTGGGTGCGGAGCTGCTGAACAGCTACGGCGCTCAGTGTAACCAACTGGCACGTTCACACTAAAAACTGTACCTGCGGGATTCTTCAGGCTCGTCCCTGTTTTCGTCGCTGCATATTAACCTAAAACTTCCATTATTCTTTCTGTGTTTCAGAAGTGACACAAATATATGAATGAGAGCCTATATGTCTCCACTATCGCTTTCTTTGACCTAAATAGTATCAGACTCAGAGTAGTACAAGCACAAATTCATTCATTCTTTTGTTTGCCTTTCAATGGATTTCTGTCATACTCTGCATAGATATCTAGAAAAATATTTTTAATTTTCAAAGGAATGTGACTTCACTACATTGACGAGAATGATAGATGCTATTGGACAATTTTTAGCTAGGATTTAGGAACTTAACTATGTGGCCATTGGGGGGAGGATAAAAGTAAAATGGCTTTTTTTTTTTTCCCATCCAGACAAATAAATTGCATGATGTTGATTGATTACCTTTGAGTTGCGGGAGAATGCCTTATTAAATTCATCTTCCCTGCTTACTGTGTTTGGACGAGGGATGAATTTCTAAATGTTGGTCTGGCAAGTTCCTGGCTCTGTGAAACGGCTGGATTCAGGTCTCTAATATTTGCTGGATGTAACAAGGGGATCTGCTGTATAAGCATGTTTAAAAATTGAATTACTGGCCTTCTCCATACGCTTTTGCAGCTTTGGAGCCCCATGTGATTTGACCTTCAGTTCACCTGCTAGTTAGGTCCTAGAGAAGGGAGCTGTCTGCTGTGCTGTGTAGTGAGGGCGCTCAGAGAAGCAGATGTTGGTCTTGGCCTGCACTCATACTTCACAATATAATAAATGCAAGCCAAACTGGACATTCCGTTGCTTCAGTGCTTCTCTTGGGCACTTCTCAAGCTCACACAGAAATTGTACTACCACGCCGTGGGATCTGTTGACTTCAGTGGCGTTTGCTGTTGTCGGGAGCAAAGGCAGGGTTTCGCCGTGTAGCTAGAAATGCTGTAAGGGAATATACTTAGCTATGAGCTAAGGTCCTTCTAGAGCTGCTGACTTCATGCTTCTCGCCTCCCCTTGGATCCAGAGCTGCTTTTTCAAATGCACAGGAAGCACCTCATGTTCTGGTCAGGGGCCTGTCCATCAGCATTTAAAAGGCAACGAGTAAATGCCAGGCATTGCAGAATGACAACGTGCTCGGTGGCAGAATGTGAAACCCGCTGGGGTGACCCTTTGCTTGGTTTGGGATATAGATCACTACCCTGAACTGCTCGTGTGTGTGTCTCCTTGGCTCGCTGGTGTCTCGTGGGCGTTCTTGGTTTGAGAGGCCTTTGCCTCAACAGCAAATGCACAGCTCGCTGCAGGGTAGGCAGAGGAATCTGGGGTTTTGTGGGGGCACTGGTCGTGTTACCTATTTATCTGTAATGCAGCACACACTTGATTTCCTGTGGGCTGACACGGACTTTTCTTAGAAGCCTGCTGACACAGCTGCCGTGTCATAGCATTAGAGGAAGAAGATCCTAATAGAAGTAAAGATGTATGCTACATATCCTGGCAAGAGAAAGGGAAATTGGTTTGATGCATCATTTTCTCAAAAAATCCATGAATATCTGAGGCTTTTTATTGCTTTGTTCTGGTCTCTTCTTGCGTATTAAACTGGCTGGCCTTTAATTCCTCAGGTCCCTTGTCCTGTGGCCTTAGGGACAGAGCACTGCCTAGTCCTGTAGGGTGTCCTTCTTGAATTTATAGGGGAGGATAAAAGTATTATACAAGGAAAATTCAAAAAATCCTTCAAATATTGTTCCTCAAATAGTGTAGGTGTAATTTCAGCAGACTTAGCAGATTTGAACATACTTAGTTTACCTGGCTCTAACTTTAAGATTTCTCTCCTTTTTGACTAAAACATTAACACTACACTTTTTCCTGAAGGGTCAATGACTTGCTGTTCTTATTAAAAAAAGAAGGGGTAAGATAGGTCATTGTAATTTCCTTTGCAATTATCAATTATTTGCACTTGCAATTTGGAATTGTTTCGACCCTTAACCATCCAGATTTTTTTTTTGTATTCGTGAGGCTGTACCAAGCAGTTGACGTTACTAGGCTAGCTTTTATGGGAGGAGACTCTTACAGCACAGTACTTGCTCCTCCTTGCAGTTCCTAACGGTAGGTGGCACAGAGCAGTGCTCCAGTGGAGGGTGGCTCAGGCAACAGAAAAATCATCCCAGATGAGCACTGGCAATGCAGAAAATCCAGAAGGTTGCTTTTGGATCCGAGTGTTTTAGGGATGATGCTGAAGTGGACCAAGTGAGAGCAGCGTGGGCATTGCCCGTACATATAACCTGTGTCTGCTCGCTGCTGGAAGAGTTAAGGGCTTTGCAACACTTAAGTCATACGTTATGTGTATTTTGAGAAATGATGAGGGAAACAGTTGTGTACTCCAAGCAAAATTTATTAGAAGTCTATTCAAGAAAAAAACCACAGAGACCTTTTGCTTGTAGGAATTCAAAGTCAGTTACCTGAAAGCCAGGTATGAAAAACCTGTATTTTTTTCTAAAATCAGTTACAGAGTAGAAACAGTACTTTTTAAATATCACAGGCAACAGATATTTAAGTCTTCAATCATAAATGGCATCAAAGATAGTTATTAATCTCACAGCAAGGCTGCATGCAGACCTAGTTTAAAACTGAAAGCCTTTGAATATAAAGCTTTTGCCATGAAATCTGCAATAATAAAGGTATGCTGCACAAAGATGTTTCTTTACCTTTGTCTTAATGACATTTCTCAGTAATAAAGACATATGTACATTTAGATTTGGCTGGTAAACCATATTTTAATTAATAAAATTTTGCATAAATTCTATCTTACAGAATTGCACTATCCAGGTGTGCTTATGGTAAATAGAGCAAGAAAAGAAAAATGCATTGAAATGTTCTGTATGTGAAGAGGGCAAAGATCAAATAAGGAACTTAATTGGTTTTTAAAATCAACAACCAAATGGCTCTGTACAAAAAAGCAAACATATGTACAAAATGCTACAGAGACTACATACATGTTGATAATTTCAATCCTTTACCCATGAGAAATGCAGTAGAAGCTTTTTGCCATCTATAAGGTGCTGAAGAAACCAATTCTGAATTTTTATTTTTATAAAGCCATAGTCATTTTCATCCTGTGCCTTGATTTCATTTGCTATTTATGCTTGCCGTTGCTTATGGAAAACGTAGGTTTTCAAATACTTGTTTCTTTCATGAAAACAAAACAAAAAAAACCCCACCTCTAAAATGTATCAGGTTTAATACTTGTGACTTCTTTTCTGTACTAAATTCCTAGAAAGAATGTGTAACTCAGGTTTTGTTAACATAGATATATATATTATATCGTGAAGTAAATCAGTACATGATACTTGTGAATATTTTTCAGGTGGCTATGTTAGGAAAAAAAACCCAACCAACAACCCTTTTGCACTAACACTGTTTACTTCCAGCTTCTTAAAATTCCTGTGACACGTAAAAACACTAACCTCTCAAATTTCACGTTGCTTACTATTCCAACACGTTGATTACAACAGTGTAACGTCAGACATCAGTACCATCAGTGTCTGTGCTTATGTCATTCTCTCTCTCCCTCAGATCCTCTTCCCCGGGGTTTTGTGCCTCTCTCGCTTCTTACCTCTTAACAGAAAGCACTACAGCTTTATTGGGGGGAAAAGAAAGGCGGTGGAGCCGATACCGTTGCACCCCTTCAGAACACTCGCAGCTCTTCCATTTTTCATGCCGCTCGCTTGAGATTTTTTACAATCACTGTGCATATGTTACAACATACAAGTGCAGGCAAAAAAATCTCTATTAGAATTCGTCGTACACTGTAAACCAGTACAATAGGCAAACCTGTGATACGGCAGAGTGAAAGCAACAAATGCCGCCAAGCTTATAAGAATGTGGAAACTCGGTTTTTAAAAAAATAGTGAACAGCAACTTCTCCCCATATTACGTGCATGCTGAAAATTCCCATCAGGCTTCTGGATCATACCACAGATGTCCAAACCAAGAACAGCTTCTCTCCCTCCCCACGGCAATTTATCTATCTGCCTGTCACCGCACCTTTCCTGTCACGTTCTGCGTGAAAAGACTTTAAGGCAGGGAGTACTGAAGTGTTGCACCGAATCCTCTTGCTTCAGAAAAGCTTAGTTATTCACACCATGGTTGTTGCTGTAATACTGCTGGAACGGTTTGGCGGATGGGATGGGATGAGGATGAACTAGACGGCCTCTATTTGCGACTGCAAGCAAGAAAACAGAAGGCCAGCGCAGCGTGTTTTCTAGCAGCTCTATGCGGATGTGTTGCAGAGATGCAGCATAAATAAGTAGGGAAAAAAAGAATTCACAGCCTCTTGACATAGTTTCCGGGGAAAGTACCAAAGAATTTGGTTCTTCTTGAGGTTCCTGAAATTAGAAGCAATAGATGAAAGATGGGAATAACAACAGGAAAGCACTATGTATGCATGGCCTTTAAATTTTTGTTTAATTTTGCACTAATAGCTACGGTTCTTCGAAATATAACTTAAACAGGTTATTTTGAATTTCATTTGTGAGTTGTGAATTTTTCCAAATTATAACTGCAGGAAGGAAAAAGCAAATAGAGGCACATTTGATCAGGTTGTTAGGCCCGATTAAAATCTGTGCTAAAATTTTGACTTGGTACCTAGAAATAATTTAACATCAACAACATCAAGTCTACTTAAATAATTTGAATTTCTGAAATTCTGAGAACTAGTTAGCCACTGTGTGCATGGAATGATTAAGCCACCTTATCTAGGCCTAGTTATGAAATCCCTGTTCAGAAATACGTGGTTCTCGCAGGTAGCCAGCGTTGAAGATGTATCTGTGCGAGTAAGTCTTACGCTGCCTGGTCTTTATGAAGAGAGCAGTAATAGCCCGTTTTGTGTCACATGAAAACGGTGCTGTGCAACAAGCCGGAGGCACATGTCAATTTGTGTCCATCGACTCCAAAAGACACAAGGGGAAAAAAAATCACCTTTTTTCACTGAAATTTCAGTGAATTTTTGTTGAGATTTCTCCTGATAAAGCCAGGTCCAGGTTTATTACCCTGAATATCAAATAATTTTTTTTTTTTTTAAGGGCAGCAAAGGTCAGGAAAGAAAAATGAAAAAGCAACCAAATGAAAACATACCCACAAACCATCCATCATCACATTTTTCCATCACATCAATGACATCTCCCTCTCTGAGCTCCAATTCATCTTCGTTCCTAGGAGTATAGTTATATAGAGCCTGAAACCTTGAACAGGACAAATGATGCATTTTAAAAAGAAGCAAGAGTTCTTTGCACCTTTGCTGAAGTAAAGGAGCTGGTTTAAACATTAACCGATAAGTCACACCCCTGGCAATTTGGGGGAAAAGATTTGTTTTGCTTTGGGGGACTTCAGGGGTAGGTGCTTATCATAGTAAATACATAATCTTTATGGGGAAGGTAACTCATCAGACACTAAAGACTGGGAACTCAAGGCAAACCTGATGGCTCCTCTACCAGTTGCTTTGAACACAGAATTCTAGGGCTGGGATTTTTTAGCGTTTAAGAATGTGAAACTCAAACAGTGTGGAGACACTGAGCACTCCCTCCACCCTGGCCAGAGGCCGCAGATTGAAGGAGCCGAACTGGAGAAATGGGAAGAGGTACGAGATTACTATATGTATTATCTGTCATTCCCTGTCAGCTTTTAATTGAGTTTCTTTGAATTGAAAAAGTGTCCGTAAACTCTTAATAGGGGAAGGGAAGGTGCATGGGAAGATTGCTGTAAAAGCCTGAGATTCCTGCAGAGTCAGGATCTGCCCCTTTTCCTGACCATGTGTGCATCGGCTACGACTGCCCGCGTGTAAAGGAGCAGGCTACCGCTGCAGAAATCCTATAAAGGAATAGTTTTAATTTCAAAATCTTGAAACAAAACATAATCATGTCCATTTTCCCCTCTTAACAACAGTTCACTGACTTTAAAACCTGAATGCCATTACACTTTACCCAATAAAACCAAAATAACTCCCCCTTTAATGTGTTGGGACTGAATGTTTCCATTAGAACTGTATCACTCGGGCAAAGTTTCCATGGCTTAAAAGAGACATCAGTTTCAGTAAATTCCCTGAAAGTCCCATTTAAAATCCTACATACAGACTGTGCTAGGCTGACAGCAATGATGGTCGTCTTGAATAAACTGCACCTGTCTTTCACATGGCTTGTTTGGAGAAAAAAAAAAAAGACACTCTTCCAAGGAAAAAAAAAATGGTTTTAACTTAATTTCTGGTCACTGTCAGTTATCCCCCTGAATCTGAAAAGTCTAATTTTATATGTAATCGCACTAACAAAATGGAATAGGTCTGTTTATTTAAGCAATTACCTCTGGTAATTTGTGATGCTCAAGTAAGAGCAATCAGTGCAAAAAAATTAATGGCAATGAAATTTTCTGCCATGCTTATTATTATTCCAGGAAAGTAGAGCCACGATGACGTTCCAGAACTGATTAAATGCAGCTTACAAAGGCACAGAGTTGCAGATGTAATGTGTCATGAATAGGATTCAAGCCAATGGCTCAAATACACTATCAAGAACTTCCCAGTTAGCACCCTTTGTACTTTAGAAATGACTAAGGTTAGATTTCTAGGTAATCTTTTTTAGTAAATCCTTTGTAGTCATTTTATTCTCTCTCTGCTAATCTGGTAATTTCTTAAATCTGAAAACTCTACTACCATTTATAACACTAAGAATATATAGTCAAGGCTTTAGGCTACTTGAATTATATTGAACAAAATTAATTAACTACCATTTATAACACTAAGAATATCTAGTCAAGAAAAAAAAAATGGTTGATTGGCAATTTAGATATATTTCTGCTTTTAATTTTAGGAATAAGTAACTTTAGGCTACTTGAATTATATTGAACAAAATTAATTAGATAATTATTGCTCACAAAAGAGCGTTAGGTGCTTCAGTATGCTCAACAATACCAATACGAGCTCGTGAAAAATGGGTTTAGTGAGATTGGAACCAAAATGTCCTATTTTCATTATATATTGTCTGCGGTATAGTTATTTGGTAACTTTTTGCCCCTCTCTTCTCTCTTGCCATTTCTTGCAGTGACTAACAGGTAAACTTTCCGGTATTTTTAGATGCTAAGCCTCAGGCAGATTTAGAAGACGTCACCTAACTGGGCGGGCTCTGATGCTAGAGGAAGCATGGCCACTGGTTTCAGTGATCACTGAAGCAGGACCTGAGCGCAAGACTGGTAGGGGAGGGGGGAGAAATCAAAGCTCCAAATTTTGGTGCAAAATCTTGCACCAAATTTGCCTTTTAATAGTCAGCCTTACGTGTTTTATCCCAAGTGCTTACGGTGTCTGTGAAAGTAGGACTTGAGACCTAGGTGGTTCCTTCAGCTTTCAGAAAGGCTTTCTCGTATCTAATTTTTAAATTGCACGTATAAATTACACCCAAAAGTGTGAGTTTGTGTTCCTGTGATAAACATTATCAAGTTGTCTTACCCCCCTTTTTCCTCTATTCACATCCAGAACTGTTTCCAAATAATTTGTGTTAGGTCAGTAAAGCAGAGGAGTTGAATCAATGTTAAATCTTTAACTGGCATTCTGCTGAGACGTAAAAATGGTGATAATAAAAAAAGTCAAACTTCATTTTATAAAACTATTACTGCTTTTAAGCATAAACAATGAAGAACTGGCAGTTGGCATGGACAACTCAGGCCAACTAAGGCCCCTCTGGGGCCGCCTTGGATATCTTCCTACACCACACAGTTACCTGTAGATTTCTGAAATCTCTTCATAATTGCACTTGGCAGGTTAGCAAATTATTTGACGATGTGCTGGCTATTGCTTAAACGCTGGGTTTTGGCGTAGTAGACAAGAAGTATACTTACGGTTCCCCCCCACTGTGTATGTTTTCATGAGCAAGCACAGGGCGCTGTGGCTGAAATGAAATGATTTGAAATGTAATAAGGATTTATAGTCTGAGGTCCCCACAGCTGGATAAGGGTGTGAGAGTTCATAGGCTACCTCGCAAAAAATAACCACCCCCCCCTCCTCGCCCGCAATCAAGTCTTAAGAGACGTGGCAAGCAACAGAATCTTGGCAGGATGAAAGATCTCATTTTTGGAGGACATAGTAAAAACTGAAACAAAACTGTGAACCTTATCAACAGCCCATTCTATTTATAGTACAGTAGAAAGCTGGAGCTGAACCCTGCTGTGAAACAGAAATAGCATTAGAAAAATCAGATGCAACAGATGAGCGTTACACATTCCTTGAATGGTCTATTTTTAGATAAGCAGAAAAAAAATCTCCTACAGGTAATGGCAGAATTTAGAATATTCATAGACAAACAACTTACCGACTTACAGGACACACACAGAGTACTAACTCGGCAGGCATAACATGCTATGCTCTAACTCTGTCCCGTTTCAAGGGGGAGCACAAAGCCATGCAGGCTGCTGGGGGGCACAGAGTGGAAAGAGTTTTTGAAAGAATGCATGTTAATTGTGTGAAAATAACAAGTCACACTTTTGCTTCAGGGGAAAAAATAGTTTGTATTTCCAGTGCAAAGCTTTATGAAAGGAACTACTTTCCTTCTTAATGGAGCATTACCCAGCACTATTATCCAATGAATCTGGACACAAGGGAAATGGAAAATATTAACCTCCTACAGAAACCATATTCTGCTCAGAAAGACATTGACTTCTACCCATTACAATCTGTCTGGGGCCAGAAACGGCGCAGGGGCAGCTGCTTAGGAGAGCTCTTGATGTGAGCGGTGATCGTATCCTCTGTTGACTGAGGATACCCCGTGGTTGTGCGGTAGTGACTGACAGTCTGATACGAGCCTGGGAACTGTATCTGTTTCGGGGGTGTGGGTATCAAACACCAGCTCGTAGCACTTTCTTTCATGAATTGAGTAAACTGCAACCCGATCTTGAAGCCATGGGACTTGTCTTATTGCTTCATGGTTCTCCCTTTCTCAGGTTTGACTATTTCAGTTCAGCTTCCTTCGGTTTAGAGTCGGAGATGACGCAGCCTTCCATGAGCGAAGGCCGTCGTAAACAACCCACAGCCTGATGATATGAACTGAATGTTAAAACTCACCGTGTTTTCCCCCCTCCCCCCCCCCAACATCTCCAGATGAAATTGAAGTAGTTAAATTTCTTTTCATCGTGTTTGCAGGTGTACATGCAGGAAATATGGTAAACATTCTCCACTTCATCTTTACAGTCTGTAGAACATAATTGTTAAAAGGTGTCTAAAGATGTGGGCAGGTAAACTACAGAGCTTTCATTCATATTAATGGCAGCTAGGTGGGAAAGAGGTTTTCAAAGTAAAAAACAAAAAAATCTGTTTGTACTCTCCCTCATTTAACTGACCACTGCCAGCGTACAGGACAGACAGATAATTTTTACTGAAGAATCCAACAATAAACATGGCAAATTAACTGAGACATTTCGGTTCTCAGTAAACCACCTTCAACAGTTGGTTTGTTGAGCAAGAAGAGAATATTCCACTGGGCAGATTGCTCGGTGTTTGGATTGGAATCTGACCTTGTTCTCTGCTAATCTTTCATCAGGTCTTTCAATGCCAAAGATGGTCAGAGGTGCAAGAGAACTCAACGAAGGTTAAGGACTTTTCGTGCAAACAGTGAAAGTCAGCATCCTAAACAATGCTATAAAGGATTCATTGCTTCGGACATCTACCAGGCCAGGAAGAAATTAGGTAGGTCATTATTATCTTCTTTTTCTGTGTATGCTTCAGTGCTTTAAAAATGTTTTATTACTGGTTAACTACTGTAGAAACAGATGACAGAAAATCAAGGTGAGTGAAGATTTTCAACTCGTGTTATTGCTACAGAGAAAACTTTGACAGAATTAGAATCTGGGAAAACTAGAGTGATGTAAAGTGTGCTGTATCTGAACGGAGGAACTTGGAGCTCTCTCTATCCAAATGCATTCCTCAGTAGTACCCCAGCTGACATCAAGCTTTCTCCTTGTGTTGTTTCCCTAAGTTCTCATTCCCATGTACAGTGGCATTGGCTAGCAGGGGAACGGTTGCAACATCTGGCTAACGGTGCTCAAGGGTTACCTTGAAACGCATCACCCTATGGGTTGCTCTTGGTCCTTAGGATTTCTAGCTTCCAGCTATGGCTCAGTTCAATACAATACCCTGTTTCCTGGGAAAAACTGTAGGGCCTAATCCCAAAAATCATTAAAAAGTGCAGTCAAGTCGATGGTCCCAGTTGTACACCTGATTTTCATGCGTGATTGATATGTGCTTGCATATAATAGTTCTGTATAGTCCTGAACATGCAAATTAGGTGTACAATTTGTGCTCTTGGAATTAAATGCACTGAGCAGTGACCAATACAGTTCTCTCAATACATTGATTACATGCCGTTCATTTGGAGTAACATGCAAAATAGGGCTTAATCCCTTTTTTTATGGATCTTATTCCTGGTTGGAGTTTTTTGGTCTGCATCTACAAGAATCCTGGTCTTCCTATGACTGAATTGTCTCCCTTCAGTAATCAAAGCACTGTCCCTCATATGATATAGCAAACAGTGCCTGCCAAAAACCCAAGACTTTGAAAAGGTACACAAACCTGCATATTTTAAATTAAAATTCAAATTTTAAAAAGGGAACGACCAGAAAGACAATAACCTAAAATCAGCAGCAACAGCGTGGAAAACAGTTCATCCCATTATTAGTTTTAAGAGCCAAATGTTAAGAAACCGATGCAAAGAATAATTTTGTCCTAAACTGAAAGTTAAACATAACCCATAAATTCTCATTCTTGTATAGTTTAGATCGGGGGTTTTTTAATGATAATTTAGATCACCTTTTTGAGTGAAACACATGCAAACTGTAAACAATCTGACTTTCTGGCTAGGAAAAATTGTTACGGTTATCTTACTGCTATAGTACAGATATGAAGGGAAAGGCTAAAAGAGTGTGACAGTCTGGAATGACAGTGCTTGGATAAAGAGGGCAATATTGAGTGAATGTAATGCAGCAGCAGCAAAACATTTTGAAAGGAAGGATATGGACCCAAACCAAGAATTCAGCCTGTATACATGTAATGAAGTGTAAATTTTTGACTCCTGGAAGCCATAGTTTTAATAAACTAGAAACGCTTGGAAACAGAGGAGTAATTTAGCAAAGAACAGGCTAGCTATAAAGAACTTTAACCTTTTACACCTTGTAGCACTGGAAATACTATGCAGTACTGCAGAGATACAATACACTAATGGACTTATTTTATAAATTTTGGCACACGCAGACCTGTTGGCTTTACTCAGACATGGCACAGAAGCACAACAGGAAGAAAACACGACATACTGATAGTGTTGAGACACTGGGGCAAACGCAAACTGCTGAAAGACTAGACACTGAGCTCTTTTTCTATGGCAATGCTGTTATTGCACACTGGGCACCCAGTACCATACCCTGTGTGAATAGCTGGGACCTCTGACAGGTGAGCTGCAGGATCTCTTAGTCATCACTGGGCTACGAGGAGGTTTACCCATAACAAATAGCTCTCGCTTTAAATTAGCCTAGAAAAACCACAAAAACTCTGTCAAGTGAGAGGTTAAGCATGAAGCATCATGGGATTTTTGTTGCTTCATTCATACATGCAAGCTGGACATGCTTTTCTTGATAACAAAACACAAGTGTGCTATAGGTGCAAATAATGGTACTGTTACTTTGTGGTATTTTCATTATTGCCACTGTATCTTTTCCCACAGCTTTGCTGCACTGGCCTTACACATTACATTTAAAAGATTAATCATGTCCAGGGTTATGCAGTTGGAGTAAGAACAGTTATTGCAGTTGTACCCACTGACGTAGCTGAAGTAATCATACAGAAAATCTCCACAGCACAGAGCAGATAGACTATTTCAGAAATACCCATTACAAATGTGGTAATTCCTTGCTGTTAAACAGAACACGGACCTTAAATTTGCATTTAGAAAGCAAGGAAATACTCGACAGAAGGTACTTCAAGGAAAAATCCTCGTTAACATCACTATAAATCAGCTAAATATTTGTCAGAATTCAGCTCGTGGGGAGGGTGGTGTGCAGCAAATTTGGATTCTTAGGGGCAAGGGCGAGTTGTAGGGAATGGGAGAGGGGTGGGGTGCTGACATTGGAAACTTTTTCTTTGGTATTTGTGACTGTTTGCCAGTAGAATGTGGCAAAACCGAAGAACAGCCCCCTGTTAGGAGCTGAGAGGGTGACTGACAAAGAAAAGGAGGCCAAGGAGGCAGGAAAACATCAGCATTTCTCTTTGGGAAGTGTCTTCAGAGTTCTTCCTTTGGAGTACACATCCCTCTCACCAACATGGAGCAAAGCGACACTGCAACCATAGCTCCTTGGATTCTACTGCCCAAATCCCACATCTTACTTTAGGTTTAAGCCATGTTCCCAATACATATACACAGATATATATGTATCTTTATATTTAACAAGGTATAGGATACAGTTTCAAGAACTCTCTGAAGAACCTCCCTTCACTTGTGATAATTGAGTCTTGGGAAGGTCTCATGTTCTTTCTGCTGTAACAGTTGACATCCATGATCATGGACAACGTGCAAAACTAGAAGAGGGTAGGAACCGCCCTTCCTCCTCACGTCCAGTCTGTAGTCTTGTAGCAATAAACAATGTTAGCCAAAACCTGGCTACCCTTATTTTAATGCATCTCTATGCTGGCAGTATAGTCAGTGTTGGCTACTGAAGAAAGTCTGCTTACCGCTGGGAGGAAATCTTCATTCCACTTTGGAGGTCTTGTGCAAAAACCTCTGTTGTCAGTAGGGGCCTATCTAGTAATTCCAACAATTTTTCAATAGATAAGATGATCGTGATTAAGTTTATAAAGGAATCTGTTCCTTAGGCTTCAAAAAAAAAAAAAATCCAGGCTTGAAACGGTTTGAAAACAGTAATAAAGAGCTGGAACTGGAGGTCGGGGGGGGTTGTTGCACTCAGTACTCAGGCTCTTGTGTCTGCAAGGCAGACTCACCCCCCTTGGTTACTTAGTGCCTTGCCTCTGCCGTGCCCAATCAAGAGCAGTACTCGGTCCAGATCTTGTAACTCTCAAAGCAGATATTCCTTCTATTCATTTTCAGCTGGGATTAACATGCCTTGCTCTAACAAGAGCAAGGAATATCAGGGTCACCTAAAAGGAATTTCAGTGTAGATGAGGAACTTCCTGAATTTTGTCAGGTAGGCTAAGCAATAAGTACCCATCAAAAGCACTTCACAACTGATAAATTATTCAAAAGGCATATTTTTTTTTCCTTCTTTAAAAAAAGTTTCATTTTTTCCCCCACAGAAGTAACAGTCACTTTTTCTAGGGCAGTTTCTCAAACCTTTTACGTGACTTTTTCTCCTTTTCACGAGCAAACGGACTCTCTGGATGTCAGCAGTGGAAATGAACTTGGTCACTCTAGAACAACACTCCAAATTTCATTTTTCTGCCCCAGATCCACAATGCTGACGCAAAGCGTAGTCCTGAAGAGGGAATAATCTTTGTCCAATCCCTGACCAACGGAATTGGTATTTAGAAGATGACCCTCTGCAGGAGTGCTTTTTATGACTGTTCTCGCAGGCTTTGGGATGAAATTGAAACACTCCTAAGCTGTAAGTTTCTGCATATTTGATGTGATTCTGTTTCTTTCAATTAAGCAGAGTTACTGGTGTCCTGGTATGGCCTCGAGGTGGAGTTGGAGGCTTTCTGCTTTCCTGTCACAGGTATCTGCTTAAGCTCTTTCATTCTGTCATAATGGTCACGGTTTCACCTCCTGTTTCGTTTGAGGATGGCCTATCTTAATACTCCATGTGCTGTGTTATTGGGTATTAGTAAAGGAAACAATACATGGGCAAAGTTCAAACGCAGGGTTAGGCTTGCAGTTATTTCACACACATGAAGATTTGCAACAATCCACACTCGAGAGGTGCGGTTACCTTTACTGTCGGTGAGTCTGTCTCCTGCTGATGCAAAGGTTTAGAAAGGAGAGGAGGTGAGAGGGAAGCGGTAGACGGGGATGTTGTAGGAGCAGAGGGAGAAGTTGGTGCCTTGGCAGAGTGAAATGGAAAATGAGAGGAAAGGTGAACAGGAGGATCAGAGTCTCCCGATAGTCCCGCCAAAAGTAGAGCTGGCTTAAACGTTTAAGAAAAATGAGAAGTAATTGTGCTATAAAATGAGCTTGTGAAGGACACAAAATGCTCAGTAAGGAGTCATGTAATTAACCTGAACAGTCAGAAATGTGATGTTAATTTATTATTAGTCAGCCTACTTTCTTCCAAGAAAGTTCTTCCCTCAGAACAAGTTGCCATTGGTAGCTATGAATCTCACCTCTATTCTTAGAGTTTTCTCCCTGGGTTTTCAGGCCAAATGAGGGAAGAGGTAGCCTGCAAAATCTTTCTAATTAACTAGTTTTAGATTTGGCCTAAAGCATATTGTCCTAAGTATCTGATTTACATGTTTTGCATGTGCCAGCCAAAGAAACTGCCTGAACAGTCTGTTGAAAAAAACAGTGCTGAACAGAATAAATCTGTTCCAAAACTTTGCCTAAAACGACACCAACTGTGTAGCAATACTGTGGTATTTAATGGCTTGCAGACGTCTGGGATAGTTCAGTGTTGTACTGTCCCAGAGAGGAACTGGGGGGGGCTTTAGGGGGAAGCATGTGTTGAACTGCCAAGCATAAATCTAATTTGTTATTATTAGTCACATTCTCGTAACAGAGTCGACTATAAATATATCAGCTGGGGAAGAGACACGTGCGCAGTACGAACTGCTGAGCCTCTGCAGGAGGCATGTCCTTCCCTCTGAAGGCTGCTGACAGCACCTGCTTGCTGGGGTTTCTGGCCCAAAAGGGGTGGCATGTAACGGGCCAGTGAGGCAAATGGTTCACTGCCTTTTCACGTCAGAAGCTCGATGGCAGCTAACAGGGACAGAAGGGAAAGGGGCAGCAGAACTGAGACACCACTTACAGATGGTGTATGTGCCTGCTTCTGAGAAGGGACCAGCCCCTAACACTGACAGTTCTTATCCAATGCAATAATATAAAACACTGCCTGTGCACAGTACAAGGAAAGGTAATAATTATACTGAGTAAGCTATCTGAACACAGAAGCTGGGTTTTTCAGGAATTAAAATACCTTATCAATAGTTGGTGAAATGTATCCTTCATAACATACCATGGACTCTCCTCCACTTGCTATTGGGAATTCTAAATCGTCATGTTCCAGATCCTCCTCTATATAGAGTCTTGTCAGTCCTTCCGTTGTGTCTTGTGCTTCTCCGTAGAAATCCGATTCTTGTGGCTCATCCCCTATGTTAACTGACAGAGCTGCAGTACAGAGCTCCTCTTCGTTTTCAGCAGTTGCAGCCGGCACTCTGGGGATGGAGCCACCTTCATGTGGCGACAGGATCTTACAGCCAGCGCCAGCATGTTCACCTTCTCCTGCAGCGTCTGACAAGTCTCCAGGTACTTCAGTAACTGCAGAGCCAAGTGTACCTCTCACGTCTTTATCTTCTCCTGGTTTGGCATTGTCACTGCTGTGCTTGTTTGCTAGGTCATGACATGAGCTGACTGAAGATGAGCCGCATGTGGACACAAGAAAGGGCAGAGGAAGAGCTGTAGGAGAGCTGAGAGACACCTCTGCATTTGGAATAAAGTGATCATCCTGAACTCGGAGAACGCTATGACCTGGGGAGATTGCTACAGACTGGGATGTTGTTAATGCCAAAGAATCGAGTTCTTCTAAGTCACAAAGAAAACTGTCTGGACACGGTGGCGGAGGTATGATGCATGCGCTTGAAGGTGAAAAACCAACAGTCCTCGAACAGCGGTCACTAGAGGCAGCCTGGAGAAGCTTTTGATCAATGTGTGACCAAGAGGAGGAAAGGTGTCTGGAAAGTGGGGACAGTGCTTGGGAAGGCAACTTCAAAAATAAGAAAAACATGGGAATGTAAATAAATAAATAAGCATGAGAGAAAGCTAGGATATGAGTAGATTGGAAAAGAAAAATGTCATCGTCTGGATTATGGGGTATCATTTCCGTGGGCACGGGTGTCTGAAATCATTACTACATGGGAACAGCAGGAAAGACATTTGAAAAATGCAACTGTATCAGGTTCTGGCTTAAATGTCAGACACGAAGACAGATCTGAACCATTAAATACACGAAGGTGACCTGCGTTTGATCTGCTGAAGTTATGTTAGTTATGGCGCCCTGTTAGTGAGCCTGTCACAGGTTATTGAATCACACAATTAATGGTGATTTCCCCAAAACTATTACTGTTATTTTAAGAACAGTATTTTCAGAAGTACACTTCAGGTGGCAGTAAGTATTTCTTTTAAACTATAACAACTGAGGCGATTTCTAATTATCCTGATGTTAATACTTCTTCCTCTTCTGAGTAAATGCTTAAGAAACATCTTTAACACATTGCATACATTTATTAAGGCAGCAGCAGCTACAGGATGCATTTTTCTTCAAAAGTCACCCTATTAGTTCAAAATGACATCAGCATTTGTGAAAGGCACATTCAATTCTAATTGAATGTAGGCAGCCAACAATGCTTTGAAAAGAGTGACAGCACAGTACACAGCAGGGTATTTTGGGTACCATTGATTGAAGTATCCTTCCTTTTGTAAGAATGAGAGACTGGTGAGTCATACGTACACAGCATCAGTAGATATCCATTGCTTCAGTAAAAACTGAAAAGGCATTGTTGTTACTATTAATCCTCAAAATCAAAATGGAATGAAAAATATTTTGATCTCTTTGTTAGAATTCTGGACTACTTTTGACTAAGTATTACTCTAGAACAGGAAAATAATTTCAAAAGGCTAAATTAATGTCACTGAGTAGGAAGATTAATTTAACTTACCTCCTGCTCGAGTTTTCTTGAGGCAAACACATTTATTTTATATTTAGACAGACCTTTGTTACAGAGTCTTCTGTACCCAAGTAAACACTCTACAGACTGATAAAATGCAGTCTGCTAAAGCAGGGCTAGGCAATACTGAAACTATTCTCAGTGTCCTTCCCTCACCTTTCCTCTTCAACAAGGGCCTCTAACCTATGGTTTTAAGGTCAATAATACTGCCGAGGAGACGCTGCCATTTTTAGTTTCCCCCGGCTACAGGCTGCACTAGAGGTAAAGATATAGATGGTTTAGGACGAGTTAAGGAGAGCAAAGCTTGCTCCTGATTTGTATTGCTTATTTATTTTTATAAAATAAGCCAGAGAAGTTTAGCACAGTAGCTCTAGCAACAGGGAGTGATACGTGCTGAAACCCCAGAGGAATAGGCAAAGTGGTGCCGGTAACTGTGGTAAAGCCCAGAACACCTTCAGGACTGCTGGAGTCCTTCTAGGTAGTCGGGGACAAGAGATCTCACAGTGTGCTGCCACTTCTGCGTACAGCTGGACTGGGGAAACAAGGGGTCTATTTAAGAGCATTGGTAGATGACTTACGCTAGAACCAGATGATTCCGAGAGTTTCCTGTGTTACAAAGAAGGCTGCTTCTCCTTTCCTCCCCTACAGAACTGATTTAATAACCAACTTGGTAATTGTGGCAGGACAGCTTTGTAACCTGAGCGTAAACGCTCTGAAGCATTGCCTGTGCTCAACGAGGCTTACAGGGGGGAAACGCACACCAGCTTCAGTTGCAGGATGCCTTGGAGACAAGCATCCTCCATGGAAAATGGGGAGAGGGGCATCTCCAAATACAGAGACAGCTCTGTAATATGGACCTAAACTGCCTCATAGTCTTGACTTGCCTGCAGGAACCTCTGGATTCCTGCAATAATAATGGCCCCATGTTTATGAATTTATCAGTCTGCATAAACAGAATTCAGCACTACTTCAAATCAATGGTTTTGTCGGGAAGGAAGAGAGAGGAGATGATAGTTCTCTGTTGTGGCACATTCTGGAAAACCAAACAAGGCTGTTCTAGTGGCTATCCCAAACCAGTTAATATTTTTTAATCCTAAGCAGTATTTTCAGAGGCCACTGTTGCCTATAAATGACATCTTTTGGTAGCTGTCCCCAAAGCTGCAAATAAACGTGGAACTCCTCTCAAAGCTGAAGCATCTAAATGAGCACCAGTAGCAACTATATGGGAGTAGAAAAGGGGGCAAACACAACTGAAATAAGTAGAGATTGACAGCAGGGTAAGTAGTTGTTCATCATTGCCCACAAAACCCACCAGAAGAGATAAACACCAACGGTACAGATAAATATTTAGAAAAGTTTCTATCTTGAGGGTTCAATATCATCGACAATAGGTTAATACTGATCACAGTTTGCATGCAGAGATTTTTCTAAGTTTCTATCAGTGCCAAAGGGGTTCTGTTTGCTGCACAGGTGACTGTGAAATCTCATGATACATCGAATCATGCATCAAGTGATACATGGGAATACCGGAATCTGTTTGCAGTGTCACGTAGTGTGATTTGTGGTGATTATATAGACTTAGAAGGAAAAGATTTCTGAACCTACGGCAGACATTTGGTGTGAAAAGTTACTGCTATAAAGGTGTGAATGCAAGCTCATTGACAATGTCATGACTTTTGCCTCGCTACTAAACGAACCAGAACTGCCACTGTTGTCATACCCCTCCAGCACCTCCGTTGTACCAACAGCTCCATTCCAGAGCGTGGATGGCAGAAGGAGGAAGGTTACAGTACAGAATCATTAGCTGTTCTCCTTTGGAAGGCACAGAACTGGCCTTGGGACAAGCTGTCTCCCTGCACAAACAGCCCTCTCTTGCCCATTCCATGCTTATGGGATTGCAGGCTTTTAGGGCAGCTGTGTTGTGGGAACGTCTTCACACCACACTATGAAAAGACTGCTAGACAGAGCCATAACACTCAAATGCTGTCTAAAATTCCCAAACAGATTTTGTTCTGTTGGCTTGATGTTTTTCTGCCCAAATTTTGCCTGGCCCTACTTTCAACAATGTGGTAGCTAATGAATAGAGAAGTAGTCCTGGCAGAATGTAAGGCACACACTCGGCTGTTAAAATACCTTCATAACGAGTTAGCAATGCAATTCTACCTGTGCAGGAGAGATAATGTTGTGTACTTAATGCACGAGTTATGCATTATCTGATTAAACAAACAAACTCACAGGTCCTTCTAAACCCATTCTAGGGGTGATAGCAAAGAAAAAAAAATCCTTACCTTAGTTGAACTTAAGTGGTGTATTCTGTCGCTAGAATAGCTTTGGGGTATCGGAGGGTCGGGGTAGTCATCAACACTTTTTGATGCATTCTTTTTGATGACTTCTACATAGGAAACAGGGAAGATGCCTTGTCTGTTGGTTCCTGGTATTTTACCTTCATACCAGTTTTGATCAACTCGCTTAAGAAGAATTACTCTGTCTCCCTGAAATGCATTATGAGAATGAGTTATCAGCAGATCCACTGTAAGTTAAATTTTTTGAATTGCAGATATTATTTTAACACACAGTATCATTTTCCCTGCAGTGCTGTTCCCCATCACTCTTGAGAATCATCTCTATTTTTACATTTCTCCTGCCATTTACAATAACCACGTATACAACCACCCTTCTAGCAAAAGGGGGGCTAGTCATGGACTGCAAATGCTATTCTTTTATCAAACTACTAAGTTCTCCAAGTTTCTATTCCTGATTTTTTTTAGACCTCTTTGATGTTTACCAATCTCAAATGAGTGGAAAAGCATTATCTTCAGTGAAAGCTTTAGGTTAGCATGAAAAATCCTTACTCTTATTTCAAAAGGAAAACAAACCACTGAATAACTCTTTAAAAAAATAAAGGGAGCAAAACTTTCCAGTGGATAATAAGTATATACTGCTTACAACTAAGTATATGATATCTGCAGTAATAAAGTTACTCTATGCCAGTAATATTACTGTGTCTGACAAACCACAGAAATTAAACATTGATTTTACTCATGTGCAATAAAGTATAACCAACACGATGTACACCGGATGATGAGGGTTATAAAAAGCAGACTGTTACTAAATTAAATATTTGCAAGAACTGATACATTCATAAAAATGTCTCTGAGCCTCTTTTTTTCCCATTTTCTGTATTTTTCTGATTCTTCTATATTATAAACCATACCATGATAATTGTGACAGCAACAGATAATTATTAAAAAAAAAGGGAATGGATAATTGAAGTGAAAACAAGAGATTTGGATGGGCAGATAGCAGATGTTTGCATGTGCTGATCTACCACAATCCAGTTGACATGGACAACCTATTTAACCCTTTGCAGGTAGCTTTGAAAGACTGCAGGCCGATAACCTATTATGCCGGTGGTTTCCTACCAGTGCTTTGCTTGGTGCGTAGCAGGTAGGGAGCGCGGAGCGCAGCAAAGCACAGCAGTTACCTGCATGCTAATGCTGCGTAGCAGCAGGCGCTAACGGGACTTCCACAGAGACAGTTCCAAGCTGTACCTTTCTAAGTGATAGCTCCACGGTTGTGTCTGCACTGAAGTTGTATTTGGCAACAGCTTCTCCAATCTCTCCAAGCTGTGCAGGGGGAGGTGGCCTAGCAGGCTGTGCTTTTTCTGGGGGAGAAAGTTTCTAAGAAAAAAGAAAAAAACACAGGTTTTCATCATTCCTACGCAGTTTGTGGATCTATTAGCCAAACTAATTCAAAGAATTAAAACAGAGTACTAACCTCGACATAAGAAATTGGGAATATTCCAACTCTTCCATGGTGCTCACCTTCATACCAGTTTTGATCGATTTTCCTGAGGATGTAGACAGTATCTCCTTTCTTAAAGGACAGCTCTCTGTAACAAATTTATTTGGATCAGATGTTTGCAGCTTTACGTTCAACTCCTCTACCTGCACGGTTTCTGAGATCTTTACCGTTCGGAACTGAAACAGAGCGTAAGAACTGAACATTGCAAGAAAAAGTGTCACCGCTGTGGTACATTTACCCGTTGATTATACCACCTAAAATGAAATGATTGACATGGATGAATCCCAGGTACTACCTGTAGGTTACAGAGGCTTACTGTACACTGTGATTCCAAGGAAGCATTGCTAGTTATAGCCAGAGCACTTAGTATAGCTATGGTGTCTTTTGGTTGTCTGTTTAGATGCTGCTTTTACGACAGGCATCTGAGGGGTATGTGGTGTTCCTCACGAGAAGATTAGGGAAAACGATAGGATATCTCCCAGATCTCTGTGGCCTATTGCTACCGGTTTGCATTTTTCTTTCAAGACAGCTGTTCAGAAGCATGAAGAACACAGGATTATGTTTCACCATTTCTGATACTCAGGTCCTGTGACTTGCTTAATGCTGGATCACAAAAAAGGGAATTATCCAAATCATCAAGTACATTTGCAGATCCTGGCCTGGGAGTTCTCACACGGTTTTCTAATGCAAAGACTACTGTAACAGCAAGCAGAGTCCTCTGCTTCCATAGGATTTGCTGTTGAAAGTGGCTAGAACAGCAGTAGTTGCCACAAGTGCTAGAAAGAATTCTCTTGAATTACGAATTCTCAAATGAATGAAAGCGGGTACTTACTTAGCAGTCTGAGCTTTAAAGTCATATACAGCTCTAGCTGGCAGTTTCTGAAAAGCAGGCAAAGGGATTAATACATTATTCAAGTAGTATTACTGCATCATAAGTTTCAGCTTTTAAAAAGGTGACCAAGATCGAAAAAGAAAACGTGCTTTACAGTGGTTCTTGCAGTAATAGGCAATTAAATACACAGCTTCCTTTTTTGAGGCAGTTAGGTGTTTGGGACTTAGTGTTTTAATAATAGAAATAGCAACTAAATTCTAATACAGACGGCTTTGCCATTTTATGTTTAAGACAATGTTAACAAAAAGTTAACTAAATGCCAGTGTGACTTGCAGGCAACTAGATCTCTAGGCACATGCCTAATATTCTCTAATACTTTAGGTACCTCTTCTCTTAAACTTGTTATCTTTAGGCTAATTACAGCTGCAAATACTGCATCACATTTTATATATCTCTGAAAATTTCCTGTGACACCTGGAAAAGTTTGGGAATATTTCTGTGTTTCTGTATGTAATGCTGTGGTTCTCAAAAGAGCCCCTCAGCCACATCTGCTCTTCTTCTTTGTCCCAGTCAACTTTGACCACGTCCATCAATGACAACTTACGCCTGTGTCTACTTCAACATAAATAAAAGCAGCAGCTGATCTTACAAAGCTTGATATATTTTACTTTCTCGAAGTACCGATCTCCTTAGTGAAAAAGAAGGATGCTGTCTCCTCTGATATGATGATAAGTAACAGTTCCTTTTGTATCATTACAGTGTCTTAAAAGCATCACAGATCTTGGCTCAGATATGCTACGATTTTTCCATACAGATATTGCTGCATTATTAATTGTTGTTTCACTACCTCTTTGTCTGTAGTTCCTCTTCTCTCCCTTGGAGTACATCGTCCCATGTCAGTGAAAGCAGAATAGCTTGCAGGAGACTCCTGGTCTACTGAAAACAGAAATTATGTGAAACTACAGTGAATTAAACAAAACCATTCAAATCTGTGATGGTGCTTAGTTTCATTTAGGGGGATGGAGAGACATTGAAATCTCTTATTTTACCTTTAACAGCAAGAAAAACAGATGATGGGATTGCTAAACTGCACCTTCAAAGAAAATAGAGGTAGTGTCTCTCAAGCAAAGGCACAGGCCGTGCTCTGATCCACAGCAGAAGACTGTGTATTGCAGAGGATCGAGAGAGCAAACGATGCCTTACTGCCCGAAGGACTGCAGCCCTGCCCGGCAAAACGAAAGACAGGGCAGCAGTACCTGGACTTCATCAGTTGCATGGAACTGTTGCGGAATGCCAACAACATGAACACATGATTACATGCACAGAACATGATCAAAGCATGCTTCACTGAGAAAATGGTGAAGAAAACTTGTTTCCTCCTAAGTGATCTAAGATGCATTTCTACATTACCAGGGCCACGTGTAAGGCAGCACAAGGGAATTTTGAAGGATGTTATTTCATTAAGACAACTCTGTTTTAGGAGATGGAGTACAAATCATTACTCACCAATCTATGTGGCAGATCTCTAAAGCACGGTTTACCAATGTTTCTTTTGGGATGGTATATTATAGGATGGTGAACACATCTTTTCATGTTTTAATAAAACTAAAATCAAAACCTTACACTTCATAGCTCTGCAGGTTGCCCATGTGAAATGAAAATATAACAGAACTATTTCAGACTAGAGGATGAAACGAACCGCCTCTTGACTTGTGAGATTTACTATTTGAATGTCCTGCTGCCACTGTGATACCTGCTAGCGGAGACACATGACTGATGTTTGCCTTCCTCTGACTTCATGCACACAATCTGTTCTTACCAAGCCCATACATTTCTAAAGAAGTACAAGTGGAAAAAGAAGAATTGAAAGCATCTCATTCCTTATGTTGGGGTCTTACAGAAGAAAAATGGAAATAGTCTCCAGTGGACTGCTGACTAAGCCACAGAACTTGAGGCATTGGAGACAAAAAAATGAGATAATTGTATTGTTTACGTCATTGCTTGCAAACATGCCATCACCAACAAGTACATCCCAGTTCTGGACAGCTTTATTGATAGGGCATGGGTCTGTGAGTGAAGATCTATGCTCACTGCATAAAGCTGAAGATATAATGCCTGCAAACACACCTATTATTTTTTTCTTTAAACTCTAGCAGAAAGAGAAGGGCATGGGAGGGAAGGAGAAAAAACGGAGATGGTTTAGGAAGAACAGTTTCCTTTCTTTCTATGCAGCTCCCCGTGCAGTCAATATTCATAGTTTTCAGTATTTGCTCTGACCTTGGGGTCTGCGTGTGGACGGTGACTGTGAGAGACACGCACAGATCCAACAAAACATGAAACTTCATTAGCAGGAGAGCTCAGCCATGACTGATGCTGATGGAAGTCAATGGAATATTCTGCTGTACTCATTCTCCACGCTACTTTAGGGATATTAATGCTGACAGAGTGTAGCACTGTCCTCCTGCCGGGGTCCTTTGTAGCTGCAGAAGCTATTAGGAATCCATGTTTACTCTGCACTGTGGATTTCCTTATTTTCGAGGACTGGAAAATACTCATTTAGCAGCTGTGATATGTGCCCCAGTGGAATTTCCAACAACTTCAGTCACATCATGTAGTACTGCCTGCCAGGGTTAATCATGGTCAGGCCTCACGTATGACTAATTCAATTCTGAACTGCGTTCTATAGCTGTTCTTACCAAATTCTCTGTTCTCAACATGTCTGTTTTAACTAGTTAAGAAGAAACGGTAACAGCTTCAATTCTGATTTCTCCTGAAATACATATTTACCAGTGTGGTACTTGCAAAAGTTACAGACAAAGATGTGGGATTAAAGATAGGTAATATGGGTCTGATCAAGTATTGCATAACTGATATATTAAAGACAGTCTTACATCCATTTCTGAGTTCAAGAATCGCTTTGTAATGTCATTAAATTCCCAAAGATGGTCCGTCACAGAAGGCTGCATGTCTAGAGGCAGAATTATTTAGCAAAGAAATGCTACCATTTGAAAAGAGAAACAAATGGCAGACTTGCCAAAGACATTGATCTAAAGCACCTGGAATACACCTTTTTTGCACTCCTGCTGTGAATCTAATTTGCTTCCTTTAATATTGCAAGGTTAAACTTTAAAAACATTTTAAGTGTAAGCAATTTTTTTCTTTTTGATAAAAAGAGAAGCAGAGCAATGAGCAACTCAAAGTAGTAACTTCAAAACCAGATCACTGTCAAGACAGACTTTTTAAAGTTATACTCACCCCGAGAGCTTCATTCAAGTTTTAATTATTGAGAATTTCCCTTTTAAGAGGACAGGAAATTTCTCAAAACTTCACAGATAGAGTAAAATTCTGTAAGAATAACTAGTTTTGCTGCCACAGAAATTGGAAATTGTATTGTTTGAACAGTGGAAATGGAAACTTCCTAAGATGACCGTAGGGTCTATTCACAAATGATAATATAAAACAGTGGAATTAGTGTATTTTCATAAGAAAACAGAATCAGCTTTCTATCATACTGGCAGAATTAAGAGCATTTGTATCACGTGTTACAAAACTATACAGTACCACACGTTTTAGATGCAGATTCCTTCTTTTTTTAATAAAAAGGAAGGGCTATCTGCGTATTGTTTTCTGTTTGTCGAGCATCTTGTGATGCATACATACACTTTCTGTAAGGTCTTTCCTTGGGGAAAAAAACCCACATTGCTTAATTTAATAACACCATTGTGGTTTATAGCACTAATAACCTATTAGTTGAAATACACCATAACTCCAGTTGTCCAGATTACTGTATTTTGTGAATAGACAGCAATTTTATCTATCCTCATCAGCTATGGAAAAATGACATCCTTCACTAAAAATTCTGTGGGATGAAAGCTTAAGAACGACACAAATAAAATGGAATGAGGAAGGGTAGGAAATACAGGGAGTAAGGTTGGATAGGTAAATCACAAGGATAGAGGAAGAAAGTTAATCCACCTTGGAAACACAGTGCACTATCATTGTTGTTAGTTGCGTCCAAGTCTGGAAAAGAGGCACTAAGAGGTAATCTTCCACAATCATTCTGGTACTGTGGGCAATGGATAGCACCATCTTGAGGCAGTGGATGAAAAGGCTGGTGCATGGGACTCTTTTTCAGAGCTTTAAGAGATGAATTCCTTTCTGGAATGTCTGGAAGCAGCTCAGTAATAAGTCTGTGTAATATACTGTTGTCAGGCAAGCTTCCCCTTCTTTTTTCAGCTTTGATTTGGTCACAGATGTCTTTAAGCGCAGAATCTAGTGCTTCAAACACAGATGATTTGCATTTTTTCTTTTCGGTTTGTTTTTTAGGAGCTGCACTTTTTTTCCTCCGGAAAGGCACTGGACTGACTAGGAATGCTATCTTAGAGAGGCCAGATTCTGCCTCCTGTCTCCTTGGATCTTCCGTGGTTTCTTGTTTAGCCCTTTCATGTTTTAGCATGGTGGTGAAGCGAGTGTAGGACGCTGGGCATCGCCCTTTGCAGGAGCTTATGAGATGCCGGTGGTGGTGGTGGTGGTGGTGATGGTGGTGGCCTGATCCATAAAAGCTTTCGGATGATGTGAAGGAGAAGTGGTCAAAGTCACTTTCACTACAAAAGGATGAGCCCTCTATCTGGATAAAGTCACTGAGGTCAGAAACCACTCCATCTTGGTCACTGTCCGATAAATCCACGTGCGATCGTCGTGGCTCATCACTGGTCACTTCAATATGAATTGGCACCAGGGTTTTAGACTTGTAGCTCTGCTGTACCTGAGAGGGATGTCTGACTTGATTTTCTTCTTCTAGCAAAGATTCGATAGAAAAACGCCTCTGTGGACATAAGCCATTTTTAGGAGGCTCCAGTGTAACGGTTGACAACATTTCATCGCCTAGGTTCGGCATTGATTTTGACTTCTGAATTAATTTCTCAAATTCAGATATTCTGGTTGGCACCATGTCTCTGGGCACCTCTTCAGTAGAAGACTCTCTCCAGCCCTGAAGAATACCTTTGTGCTGTTCTTTTTCATACTGCAGTATCCTGGACTTCACAGAACAAATCACCTCAGAATTCATCAAGTCCTTGCGGTTGATGCGGTGCATCTTTTTGTACATTTTTAGGAAACCTGGGGCATCATGTGCAGATCTGTGACGAACCCTGGACCTACTGCTACCACGGCCCTCCGGAACATAGGGGGAGGCCCAGTTCATCGAGCAGACTTCCTTGGCATTCTCCTCGCATAACAGAGAGCCCATGCTTTCAGACTTGCCCTGTGCATCGGGAAAGCTATCGCGATCGTCTGTTAACAGATCATCACAGCTACGAGATTTTCGCTTTGGAGAAGTGGTTTCTTCTGTGCTGCTCCAGACTTCTGCGTTTTGACGAGTCATTTGCCAGCCATTCTTGTAGCTGATGGCCCTTCTTGAATCGTTTGGAACAGCTAAATGTTGTCTGTAAGTGCTACAGTAATCTAATTCATTTGAGGTGTTGTGGTTGTGCACTGAATAAGTTAAAATGGATGGATGTACTTTGCTAATATCCCCACCTTTATAATCCATAGAGCAGCATGGTAAAAAAGAGACATTGCCAGAAATTAAAAGATTCAGAAAGTTGGAATTAGCATCAGTATTAGAAAAACTAGAAAAGAGACAGCAATTAATGCATCTGTCAGCTTAGGTCAGTATATAGGTTGCTACAACCTGGGGCAGCAGAGCTAATAATTAAGTTATTTTCCAGCTTTAAAAACGTACTCATGGTAATTAGAACATCAAAAAGAATTCCTTATAAATTATGGAGATATTACACCCTCTGCAGCCCCCCGGCCAAAGCAACATAAGAAAACAAGCATTAATATTGATTTCGAAGCAGGTCAACAGACAATAAAAGCTGTAAAAGATTTAAAGATGAAACCAAACACCCAATCTAGGCCTCAGTCAAACACCGACTTTTCCACCTGTGCATTCTGCCTTCAGAATTTTTCCGCTGAACAGTGCTTAGAGTTCACAGCAACTGCATGTTCTAAGGTAATTAAGATAAAGGTAAGTCTTTATACAAAGATGAAATGGGCAGTTTCTCCCTGTTGTTCACAGGTGGCCCGCTCTTGCCCTGTGGGATAGGACTGGAGAGAATGGTGTTTTCTACAGTTTACGGAGGATGGAACAAGGCAACTGAGGAACTGCTCTGGACATGTAAAGGAAGATGTATCCGTTTACTGAGCCTAATCAGCATGTACAATAACCCTTAGCTTGACTTCCATATCAAAGACTGAGTTTTCAAGCAAGTTTAAAGACATATTTAGGCACGTGCTAGATCTAGAAGTCACTGTGAGACAAATTTGGAACTGTGGTCTCTCGTACTTGCACTCAACTTTCAAAAATGGTCTCAAGTGGCATCCCTGAGTTCAGGACACCTGTTTCAAACAGCTCAGTCTGCTTTCTAGAAGAACAACTTGAATCTGGATCAGAAACTGAAGCACATGAGTTCAAAATCTATGCTGATCGAACAGCTTATAATGTACTGCTGCTTTAATAAAATGGTTAATTCCAAGAAAAATTAACATTCTAGTAGGTTTCATAACGCTGGGATAAAATGGAGTGACACAGCCCTGTCTCGTGCCAAAAATGAATTAGCTGTGGTAGGTGTTCCTAAGGGAAGGACTTTCAAACACAGGAATTGTTTAAGTCATGGTAAGTGCTCGTTATTGGTGGTGTAGTCAAAGGTAAACGCAGGCAAATGGGGTTTACCAACCTTTCACTGCCTGGCCTGGTACACTGAATGGGTGAGTTTAACCACTTTTCACATTACTGCTGTAACCCTGGGTTTAAAATACATTTGCTTTTCCATCTCTTAACATTCCTCAATGCTTTTCTCTGTCTGATGCATTCTGCTGCAGCCTGGATATTATATTCTCTTCAGTGGGAATTGAATTTTACAAAGGTTTACAGAGTCCCTAACACAGCAACAGACTCAAAGTATAGCTACAAAATACAGCAATTAAATCATAGAATCACAGGATGGTTTGGGTTGGAAGGGACCTTAAAGACCATCCAGTTCCAACCCCCCTGCCATGGGCAGGGACACCTTCCACTAGACCAGGGTGCTCCAAGCCTCATCCAGCCTGGCCTTAAACCCTTCCAGGGATGGGGCATCCACAGCTTCTCTGGGCAACCTGTCCCAGTGCCTCCCCACCCTCTCCGGGAAGAATCTCTTCCTGATATCCAATCTAACCCTCCCCACGTTCAATTTAAACCCATTACCCCTTGTTCTGTCACTACAGGCCCTTGTAACAATGAATAATAAAAACTTCAGCAGAAGGAGATATGCTGTATACGATATTAGTCGGTACATTACTTCCACCTTATGTTTTACTGGAAACCTTTTGTCTTGCTAAAAAACCCACCCAAAACCCAGAATCCAAATCAACATCTGATTCAATTCTCTCTTTTCTGGAGACACAGGGAATGGTGAGTTACTTGGAAAGAGCAGCTAATTAGACTGTATATGCTGTACTAAATACTTTGAGTATTTATGAAATCAGACTGTGGTTGTTTGCTTGCTTAAATTAGGTCTTGATAACTGGGAATGTCTAAAACATCAGCTACAGATTTGAAAGGTCTTCTATTGTGGAAAAACATCTTCAGTCTCCTATGCTATTTGTCTTGATTTACTTTATGTACTGAAAACAGTTTTAAAATTACCATAGTTTATTAAGGCAGCAGTGGACTTAATGAAACTTTATGGATTGTGAGTACAAATCATAGTCTTCCTTCAGCCAATTTTCTTTTGTTAGAATAAGCAGTTGAAACTGGAAAATCCTTGTTACAAATCCAGCTTTTCAGCTTAAAATTAGACCTGTAAGAATAAAGAAGTTATCCTTCTGTGAAAGGCCCAACGCTGCTGCTTCATATAATAAACCCCCCGGGAAGTGTGCTGAGCAACAGCAGACCCTCGCATTACTACCAGCGCAACACGTCATCAGTAGTTTTCTGCCAACAAATATGCTCTCCTCTTACCTTTTGCTCTTGATGGAGAAGACGGAGACGAGCTAGTTAAAGGCTTTCTAAGGGTGGTGGATGGGCCTTGCATATCTGTACGGGCCAGGCTAGGCCGGTTTGCATTCTGATCACTGTGCCCCCTCTGATGACTTACAGCAGGTTCCGACTTCCTTCTTTTTCTGTAGTCGCTCGCAGTACTTGCAGAACTACAGAAACAAGCAGTGTTAGCAGAACTCTGAGATCAGTATTCAGGAATTTAAAAAGGAAGCTTATAATTATTTTATCGCTTTATAGATTAAACAATGCCAGAACAAACCCCTCAAAAACACTTAAAGAGGAGAAGCACTGGTCTCAGACATCTTACAGCACACTTCACTGAGAAAAGCTGAATTTTTTCTTCACCCAAAGAAATTTCATACAAAACTTGATACAATACACTATTTTAAAGTTTTATACAAAATTGGTATGTCATTTTCATAGTGAAAATTCATTTGAAATAAATGCATCAAGTTTTTTTGAGACTACTTTCTGGCACTAGAAGTTCAGCGCAAAGATAGGAGAAAGGGACTGAGAACGGATTCGGTAGCATGCAAAGGAAAACAGCACGGGAAGTACTGCAGGCAGTAAGGTTAAGCGGTTTTAGTGGAAAAGACCCAGAACACAGCATGGCTTCTTTTGAGTGCAAACAGTAAGTCCTTGTAAAACACAAGTAAGATTTACACCTCAGTATCAACATAGGAACACCCTCTCCATGCACATCTCTGTTTTGCCAGTAGCTCACAATATGAATGTCAAAATCGGACTCTTTACCACATACTGGCCTCAGGTCACAAAGAAAACCCTCAGGCTGTAGAATCTGTGTCTACTGAAACGCTGTATTGTGTTTCTTACCTAGAAGGTCTGTCCAGGCCTTTGTCTGTTGAATAGTGATGATATAAGGAAGTCTGTGAAAACAAATACGTGAATGTATTACATGTCTGTATTTGAAAAACGGGTGACAATTTCTTCATATCATGTTTGATTGTGGTCTGTGACAAATCCTATAAAAACAGACTATGATGATTAACATCCTGGGCACTCCAGCATAGGCACTGCAATATTTAATGAGAATAGTCACCCAGTTTTAAAAAAGCATCACTAGATGTCATCTCATATTCTGCTTCAGTAATGTTTTTTTCTTGTAAAGCACTACTAAATAACGATCCAGAGTCATGCTTCTCTATACCTTTTTGAAAAACAAATACGAAACAGCTGAAACCAACTTGTACTATAAAACCATAAAAATCTGAACGCAATTCCTTCATATGAGGTCTGCAGACCTTCTCCTCCCACCCCCCATTACTCCCCAAAACCCCACATTCAATTATAGCCAGAAACTTTTGCAAATCCCATGATGTTTGTGGCCGGTTGTTGACCCCCTTATATTCTTGGTAAGAACAGTTCTTATCACAGAACATTACTGGTTCCTGGTGGAGTTGTAGCAGTAGCTACGGCACAAACCCTGGAAGATGGAAAGGAGTACTGCTCCACAGTTTTACTATTAATGCAAAGTCAACCTTAAATGACCACTAATTATAAATCAACCCTTTCACAGATGTCAAGCCTGCAGTCCGAATTAGGTTACTACAACAGTTCTGGTAACTATGAATCTAGAACAAACTCCACGGTCCCTGGGCTCTTTCTTCATGGGTACCAAGCAGTGCAGTTCAAAAGTTCTTTTAAGTTCCTGGCACGTCATTTCAGGGCTAACCTGATGGACTGGAAATAGAGCTATCGTACAGCTTCATGAGCTACAGGAACAATTTTTCTCTCCATAGAAACCTTCTATATCTAGCTCCTCTGTACAGAACAAGCTTTACAGACTTTTCTCTGTGCAGAAGGACTGCAGAAGTAATTAGCGGTCGTGGCCTGTGCCAGTGCTTTTTTTGTTAGGTATTCTTGTTCTCCAATGATTTGCATTACAAGTTCATGAGTAAACTGACAATTATACTTTCAGAAGGCACCTGTAGTCTAAGAATATTTAGAAACAGATTTCATGAGACTACATACTTTAAATGACATTCCAGAGGACCCATTGGAAGTACCATCTGCTCTAGGAAAGGAGTAATGAATCACACCTCTTTTCCACACGCAGATTAAATAGAAAACTGTGTTTTGAGGGCAGTTCAGTCATGGAGGTGTGCTGATGATCATCAGGCATTCTCAGACAGACAATAAGCACTTAGGAAATGATCCCTATTTTATCTCTCAATATTCGGAGTGTGTATGTGTGGGGCTGATGATGACTGCACTGCTGTTAACCTGCTGTGTCTAAACAACATACCGTAGTGTTTGTTTTTTAAAATAGATGGTGAAGAAGGTATTTATTCCTGAATCCTTACTGTTCAGACAGTTCCTATTTTCAAAGTTTTCTTTACATCTGAAAGCTGAAAACTACTTTCTGACAATTCTCCCATCACTATCCAACTTTGGGGATTTTAAGATCAATATCTTATGAGGTCTGCCTGCAATACAACCATAAAAACCAGAAGTGGAGCTGCTCACGCCAACAGCTCGTGTGACCAGCCCAGTTCTGTTTCTACACGAGAGGGAAGCAAAGGCCTCAGGTCAGTGTGCTTCCTCACGCTGCTCACAAACCCCACACTGAGCCTGTTCTGGAAAATGTCAGGTCTTATTTGAAAACTGGTGTTGTTTTGATTGACAATCAACCTCATCTCTGTTGACCAGTCACTGCCACAGTCCAGTACCAGCAGAGGAAGGAAACTCGGGCTCACACAGGATCTCCATTAGGAATGCTGCATGAGGTGATACAGACATTGCAGATTAATTGTCACTGCCGGACTTCCGGCACCTGTGCCAACCCCTTCCATCAGAGACTGGACCGAGACCGTCTGTCACATCGTAACTGTCCAAGCAGCCATGAGGCAGCGATTCCACCATTTCTAAGGGCTCCAGGGGTATACGGACCAAGATGCAAACCCCAAGGGTGCTGTAGCTCCTCACTGCTTCCTATGGAAGGCAGTGGGTAAACCACACAGCTGAAACTCAAACGTGGAGAACTTGTTTATCCGCAGCATTCCACAGGCCATAAATAGTCTGTTAGGGATCAGCCTAAGACAGCAAGAAGTGTGCATCATGCCAAAACTGATTGCTGGGTGACTATGTGGCTTGTGCTTTCTGCCTGTTAAGGAACTCTTATCACCCGGAATGTAACCTGCCCTTTTGCCCATTCTTTGATGCCTTCTGTGAAGTTTTTTCTCTATGACAGACACTGTATGTTGCACATTCTGCAGTGCGAGTTTTTACCACAGGCATAGGTTATTATATATAGGCTGTGTGGAATTTATACCTTCTACGCACAGGTAGGACCGCACCGATACGGCACGTAGGGGAAAGGTGAAAGCAAACGGTGGATATGGTTGGTTTTTCCTGCCAAGAGTGTGTACCACTGCTTGCAGCTGTCCCGTAATCCTTCCAAGCAGCTTCCAGGTGGCCCAACAAAACACATCTCTCCCACTCCCCCATCTCCAAAGCTAATTAGGCATCTTCCAGAATGCCCTATATGGATAAAGGCTGCCTGACAAACATAAATCAATATTGGAGACAACCACCCCAAGTTATCAAACACAGGCTTTGTTGAATATTTGGATACGCTTCTACTAAAAAACCCAATATATATTTTTACAATTAAGGCAATGTTCAGCTGTTTTCATGCATCAAGGCTTTCGTGGCAACTGAAAATGAAGTTCGGAAAAGTAGGCAAAAGCTGTAAACAACTAACAGGTTGTTTGCGTGATGGTTCTAATACTTTAACAAGTTCTTTGGAATACTCCCCCCACTGCCCCAGAAAAATATTTAATTTGCTGTGGTTTGTGAACACAAGTTATCATATTCAAAGACTTAAAACGTTTCAAAATAAAAGATAAACGTAAGCAGAAAACCAGTG
>NW_010232937.1:17910-47713 GCF_000690775.1 Eurypyga helias | reverse complement strand
AACATTGTAATACCCCAAATAATCAGGGTCGGGCTTTTAAACTGTCCTCTCTGATATTTACAGTGCTCTCAAGTATTAGTGAAGGCCTAGAAGCTTATTGTCTTGGAGACCTGAGCCCAGATTTCACAGCCATGAGGTTTTTCCAGATTTACAGAGCTTAAAACCGAATTGGAGTAACTTGCGAACAATTAACAATTTCAGGCCATGATTTGCGTTTAATTTTTGGGGAGACTATAGAAGATTGGAGCGAATCATGAATATGAACGAGTAAAGCCGTATGAAGTAAAGTTGTCATTACAGGATTCACTGAGTTTTGCCCTAACACACTAAAAATGGGGAGGGAGTGGAGAAGGAATGAAGGCCTGAATCTCTCCCACCCAGAGCAGGGTAATGACAGCCCACCACCTGATCCTGATGCATTTTATTTGGAGCAATGACAGCGACCGTCAATCCTGCAGTCATAAATTTACCACAGGATTCTTAATTGCTGTGTTTCCTGATTAGCAACCTTAGTCATAAATAATTAATTGGAGAAACGACAGCTTAGCCACAAAGGCTTTCACTTGGCAAATAGAATTTGCAGTCCGATATTTCACTTAAAAAACCGCCACTGTGCTGGTGCATTAGTTGTGTCTGAAAGCAACGCACTTGCCCAGCTCTGAAACGGTGGGAATTTGTCAGAGTTAGAGACGTAAGGACTGTTGTGTAATCCTGGGTGTTAATCTCTGGGAATTTTTGGGGATAAGGACTCACAGTTGCTAGGATAATAAGATCAACATCCAAATGCACTATCTGGAAAGATATGGAGACAGAGATACAATGATTGTGAATTAGAAACGTCTCACAGCTGTTGAGAGGAAACCACTACGTTTTAACAAACTTAAGACATAAATGGTGAGCGCTCCAACCCTTCTTCCCAAGAGAATCATCTGAACAAGAATCATTCATTTACCTCATTGGAAACACCAGACGAACTGTCTCGAACATAGTCCAAAAGCTTTTTAGGTGGCTGCATCACAAAAGCAGAAGTGTAGAGATGAAATGGAGTAGAATCAGTGGCAGCAAGGAATGAAACATGTGGAGAAGGCGACACGGTTAGAAACCGAGTGTTGGCAGCGTCAGGTACAGAGAGCGACACATACGGGTAGAGTGGGAGGAAGAACGTGTTACAATTTTTTTTTAGATTATAAGCATCTTAATAATGTGTTGGTCACTTTAGGGGGTAAAATTTACAGCTGGAATGGTTGAATCAATACCAGCAGTTTTTAATGCCGATGAGACAGGGAGTGTAAAGCATGGCAGTTACGTTCTGCCGGGGAAACCTCGACATACTTCATCTCACAGGACAGGCTATTCTCAGGTTACCATTATCACTACAGTTTTGTTGAGATATTGTTCATCAGAGGAATGTGTCTGGACTGTTTCTGCCCACCCAGAGGGAAGAATGACAAACCAGCTTGAATGGCTAGATAAACAGAGGTAAAAGGCGGTCGGTGAAAAATGTGACACTTTATAGACTACTGGACATTAAACCCAGATACATCTGACTTTTTAAAAAAATCTATTTTCAGGTGGCACTCAAAAGGTTAATTTTTGAAATATGATAAAAAAATTAAGGTTTTAAAAGAATGTATGTGGTTTGCTTTCTCTTCTGCTCTCCCTGAAGTAGCTGGGAGTTCTGATTTTGGACTATGGCTAGCTGCCAAAAGGGACTTAGGTGCAATGTCTATTTGGGAATTCCCTTTGTTTTGGTTTGGTCTTTTTCTGCAAGCTTCTCAGGGTCCTGGGGAGGTATGGGAATACTTAGCCAGGCTGAGGGAATGCTTGGGTTTACTTCCCTCCTTTTTCTGAAGGGATTTGAACTCATAGCTTCCACCTGCCTGGAAAGTCCTCTAACCACCATGCTAGACATTCTTCTGGGATGAAGACAGGTGTTATCCTTTTTCCTACAGATGTTAGAGTGTACAGAAAAAGAATCTGAGCTCCATGGAGCCAGAGGAGGTGTGCACAAAAGCAAGAGCAAGTGCATCAGGGCACTGTGCAGGGAGGAAGCGAAACCCAGTTCTCAGTCTTGCTTCGAGGACAACGCCACCGTTTTATCCCTCTGTAAAATATATAAGCAGCCTTTGGTGCTTACACCCGACTAAACCCTGTGGCATCTGCCAAAGAACTGTGAGTGCCTAGGCAACCAAAGCTGAGGTATCTCTGATGTTTAGATGTTTCAACTAAACGGACCTTTTCAGATTTATTATTTTGAACGTAAATGCTCACAGTAGGACTAAGGTAGAATCTGTTTGTCTGAGTCCTTTTTTTTGAACCTGGCTATTGGTGAAAGTCAGGGCAGAACTGTAGTCTGTTCAAGCAAGTGCCCAGCTTGAAACAGCAGACCCGCATCTCCGTGTTCAGGTACAAAACACGTATTTTCTGCCTGTATACGTGTGAGAGAGGAAAACAAAGGAAAAAAGATCTATTTACTGCCATAAGCAATTTGCATGTGGCTGTGTGCATTTAAATTTAGACACATTCCTTCAAGTAAAATACGTGATTTGTAACTTAGCATCCATAATGCAAACTGACATGTTTTTCTGTTCTGAATGTTTCTTTGAAAATAATCCAGCCAAATGCAAAAGATTTAGGGAGACCAGTAAACATCCCTGTTTGACATGCAGTTTGTCATGTTCTTCCATATTTACACACTACAATTTGTCTAATATGTAGTCCGTATTAAATCTATTAAAGCCACTACTCTGGCAGTTTAAGGGTCCACTTGAAAAATGATAGTTACAGGCATGAGATGATGCCACTCACCTTGCTCAAAAAATAATCGTATTAACTTTGCTGGCATATGCTTGCTGAATTTGGTAATTTGTAAATTCCTCATTATAAAAATAGTTTTCCTAATGTTTAAATATTAATATTCTGTCCTCACTTACCGGACGTCCAAACTCCAGTTCTGAAAAGAATTTATACCAGGGTTCGTTTTCTAAATCTATGTCATCTGGGTTTATGCGATCAGTCTGGAGCAGTTGTGAAGGAAAAGGGAAGGAAAAGGCACACACTGAGCAAAGTGCTAGAAATGCCATGTCACTTTAACAACAGACACACAGAAACACAGAACAAATATGGGGAAGGGAATGGAATAAAATCAAAGAATGAAGATGGCATTCAAGATAGAGAATATTCTCGTTCAAGAGCTGTCATTGACTGGTAGCTTTAATACTTTTTGTTGCTGGCCTTCCAATGACTGGAAGATGTTAAA
This sequence comes from Eurypyga helias, assembly GCF_000690775.1. NCBI lineage: Eukaryota > Metazoa > Chordata > Aves > Eurypygiformes > Eurypygidae > Eurypyga > Eurypyga helias. The sequence continues at coordinate 44,454 of NW_010232937.1, read as the reverse complement.
TGTTTTGAAACTACTCTTTGAAAGCCAAAAGGGCTCTCTGACCACTTCCGTGAACATCACTGCATTACTTAAGTACATGTAATGCTACTGAAGATTCCCTCTTAAGAAGATGGTTTAAGTGACGGTCACCTTCAGCACAGGCATGAAATTGCCCAACTGATAGGCAGTAAAGACATGATTTTATCAGTACTGCTTTTGGTCATTCCTTGTCTTCTCGCAAAGCATGTTAATTCTGGATCTTGCTGTCTTGAAGCAAGCGCTGGGCAGAGATTATCAGTATGCATCATGCAGGCGCAACTATATTAAAAAGCCACTTCAGCATATGAAATGGAACTGGTATTTTCTAATTCCTATGGTCAAAAAATAGGGAACAAAAAATTATGCTTTTCATAATATTCATTTTAGCAGTATTTTGTAATGCTTTATCTCCCACAGCCTTGTTCACATAATAAAGCATTTTTTTTTCCACAGTGAAATACATCGTTGTCATCCAAAAATTCTCACAGCAAAGGGATAAAGTAGCAATTGAAGATAGCGTTAAGAAAATTTTTCAATGAACAGAAGAATAATTGACAGAATTATTCAAGGAGCATGAAAACATGACAGTGCACACAGTAGAGCTCCCAATGGGCTATCTAATCAACTGTAAACTTGGCTGCATTAATTATTTTCTAAATAGCTCCAGTTCCTTTGTAGGATCTGATGTAAGCTGTCACGCAGCACAGAATTACAGTGAACTGTTGGCTTAAAGATCTCTGAAACAGAGAAAGCCTCTTGTTAAAAATATTTCTGAATTTAAAATCTGGTCCTTCACAACTGTAATTATCAGAACTTAGACACTAATTACAGTGTGACCTAGAAAGCAATGCTCAAAGAAGACGGGGTCCTGCATAAGGAATGATACTGGCGATTAAGTATGTAACGCTTTTTCCTCCCGAGCCAAGCTGTCACCGACACACCAGAGCGATCGCCCACAGCTATTTCTGTTTCCTGCGGGAGATAACACCGCGCTCCTGACCATTTCAGGTAATTAAACATCTTACAGCACTTTTCTTGCTGCCTTTGATGTAGCTGGCACAGGCTGCCCATCTTGAAAGGTCAGTGACCCTATTGAGCTACCTTGGTGCTCACGTATCTATGAGCTGTTCGTGCACCAACTCTTGTTTTATGGATTTATCTTCACAATGTCCCTTTCAAGTAATGGAAGTAGTGTTCCCGTGAACGGAGTGGGAAGTGAATGCAAGCGACAAACAACTTGCTGTGCTCCATAGCAGGTTGAGGAAGTGAAGCTGCTCTGGAGTGTTGCCCTTCCACTTCCACCGCCCACGGCCGTAATTCAGCACTACCAGCAACAACCACTTCAGCTATACATACCCAGGTCTTTAGTAGGAAAAAGTACTGAAATCAGTTTCATGAACTGATCAGTAAAGATTTGTGACTGTAGTAGAGGCTATAATTGATTTAAGAAAAAAACGTGATTCTTTTCTACAGAGAGGTGAAGGCATAAGGGCAAAAATTGAGAGATTCACAATGCAGAAGGTAACTTCAATATATATCAACATCATTCCCATCACAGAGAATGTTTGGCATTGTCAGAGTGCTTTGCTTACCCTAAAAAAAAAAAAAAAAAATCCACCATTTAGGTCTGGATAATGTGAGAAGACAGTACTAAATGACTGCTCTTTCATCATTTCCCCAAACTAAGCTACAGTATATTTATAGCATGTTTTCATCTTTATAGTAAACCAATGAATTTTCACAGGAATGTTAATACCAACAGACGGGTGCATCTACACAAAATAAAGCCATAAATAAACCCCTTGAAATGCACATGGTGTTGAAGTTGCGGAGCTGCTAGCGCTACCAGGCCTAGGCCTACTGACAGGACTCGCTTGGGTAGAGCATCAGCCGCGAGGGCCTCGAGGTCCCCCGGGGAGCAGTAGCCCCACACCCATGCACTGACGGACTGGTGTCCCTGCCTGCAGGGAGAAGGAACACTCCCTCAGACCAGCTGGGCTTCCACCCAGCTAGCCAGGGAGATACAAAGGAGAATGGGAGTTGGCTCCCCTTTCACCTTGGAGTACTCTTGCAACTGGCCGGAAGCTGAACCCCCCCCGCATTTCATGTAGTTTCTAAGGTTTTGAGTTCTCCTCACGTAGCAGTGTGCCAGTAAAACGCCGGCGTAAAAAAGCATGAAGGCTAACTTCATGCACCCAAGTCCCACTTTTTTTTCGAGCGTGAACCGCAGAGGGCAGCAAACAAAAAGAAACTGAGCACCAAAGTCAGCAAGCGGACTGCTGCCCGGCAGTCCTGGAGGGGAGACTGCGCTCCCTCTGCCACCAACAGCAACACAGGCAACTGACTCCGCTCGCCTTTCGGGTTCGGTTTTGCTGACAGCCCCTTTTCCTATTTTCTCCCCCTCAAGGGGACTAAAAATAAACAAATCATTTCGACTTAAATATCTGAACAAAGTGTCTCCCAAACTGCTTGAATAGAAGGTAAAAGCAATAAAACAAATCCCCTTTTTATGACCTGTCAGCCAAACCCAGACACGTTCCTATACTCTATCCTTCATCTCTTCATTTAGTAACGTTTTCATTACTTGTTGAATTTGTACGACTAAAGACCAGTAAGTAACTTCACTCTTTTTGCCATTTCCATCAGAGAGATGGTCAACCCAGCGCTGCCTCAGTGTACCTGAGAACAGCAGTGTCACAACAATTACAGCTAGTCGGGCCTGCAGCCTTGCCTGTGCTTGATTTGAGGTACACAAGGAGACATTCACAGGTAATAATCAACAGTGTGCATTTAAATTAACGAGTTAAATGGTTCTTATAGGATCTGATTGGTCAGATTTTGCATCTGCAGGTTCAGACACCGTAATGAAGCCGCTTTGGAACAATGAGCCGAGATGTCTGTTGTAATTTTGCATTTTATCCGCTCTAAAGAGTTTGCTTTTGCATTTTCTTTTTTTTGGATTACTTCTAAATAGCTGTTGAAGCTCCAAGTCCATTACTACATCGACTTAATGTCTCCACATCTGTATGACAAGACATATTTTTTTAATGTCATATCAAAACATACCTATATGTAGAATTCATGATTTATCTTTAAAACAGGCTGAGAAAATCTTTTAATTGACAAACTGTTACTCAGGTAACTCAACTAACACCAAGTGGAACATTCTGAGAGCCAGCTTGAGATGTCAAAGGGGACCAAACTTTCATATTCTAAAGTAAATTTCAAATTTTCCACTAAAGTAGAAACAAACCCCAAACCAACAGATGTACATCATGGTGCTTGTTCTGATTTCACAGTGTCTTTCATTACAGCAACACTAAGAGTTTTCCTTACTTGCTTTACTGCAGAAATAGACATGTACATGTAGGAAGGAATTACTTCACATATACAAGGTTGAAACTAGTAAAGAATAAAAATGTAACTTCGGACAAGTAAGGTTAAATTATTACACTGCAATTTATTATTTACTGGAAGGAAACATCCCTTTTAGGAAACAAATCCATGGTCCAGATGATATTAGAGAAAAAGAAGAGTGTTCTATTGAATTGCAGACATTGGGGATGGAAACATACTTGGATCAACTTTGGTACCACCTTATCAGTGCTATGTTATTAGTAGAAATGGTGATGTTTTATGGGCTTATTCAAATAGGAAAAAAGAGCTGCCACGTCATTGCTGGGAAGATTATTCAACAGCCAAATGTCACTTACTTCTAGTTGTAATCTCAAAGGAACAATCCCAAGCCTCTCCTTGTTGTTGGTGTTTTATACTCTTTCAAGTTCAAATTACAGAAGAAAAAACATTAATTTCCTGTTTCATGACAGAAGGCTGTTACATGATACTGTGGCTTGAAATTACACTCATCTTTTTATATCAATAACAGAGATAATCATCTATCCCTAACCAACCTATCCATTTAATGTTTATTACTGAATAATTTTTTAAGGTTTATTATTTCTCACATTCTTTTGAGCTACTGAATAATATTTCCCACTAAATGTTAGTTTTACCCTGGATCTCATTTTATTATATTCTCCCCATGTCTAATCTCTACATTAGTCACAACTGTTTCTAATGTAGTACCTATGGCAATCAAGGGAATGCTTATCTTTCAAAACTGCAGTCCTAAAGACATGGAAATTATATAATTTCAGCAAAATATTTTAAGCTTTGGAGTGTTGGAGGAACTCCCTTTGACTTTTTTGTTTCTGGCAAAACTAATAAAATGAGAATGTCCAGTTCAGATGCTATAACTAATATTCTACAGCTCTGGATCACAAACAAAAAAACCCTCTCCATTCTGGCAATGAATATAATTTCCTCCTTTTAAAATATATTCTACCAAAAGACGGTTCCTTGAATTTACATCAACTAAGTCTAAACTTGTAGTCTGAGCTTCAGATGATAAAGTGTGATCTTGCCCTCGACTGATGCTGCTCAACAAGTAAAACATGACTGAGGCTCTTCTGCATGAAAATGTTATAGGGACCAAACAAAAGCTCAAAATCCAATCTCTTGATTGAGAGCATCAAAAATAAAATGCGTAAGCAAGTTTAAAAGAAGGATTCAGGAACAGTCAGCAAAGCTCACTTTGTCATTTCATTAGTTTGCTAAAATTGAAAAATTGTACCTATGATCGTATTCATCAGCACTGCAATTCCTATTATTTTTTTTTCCACATTAGGATAAAATGTAATTTATTAGAAAAGTGAGGCCATTCTTGAAACATCACTATAATTTTCTTACTTTTCATTTGAATCAGCTGTTATTATTTGGCATTGAGAAGGCTGGTGAGCTCAGTGTGCATAATGCAGCCACAGCAATCAAAAAAGTGCTCAGAAGTAAATGCCGTCACCTTTTAAATAAAATTGTTTAAGTTCATCTTCACAATAAATACTAAACCCCATTTAATTATATTGATTAATTAGCAGTTCCTATAGAAATGCCAATTTCCTCTTTGAAAAAACTTATCAGTTCTGCAAGAACTTTATTTCACAGAAAGACAGCTTGTATTTTCTAGATAACCAAAACTATATTCTTACAAAGACCACAAAAGCACAAGGGAAAGGTACTTAGTACAGATGCCCCACACTGATGAACTTCTACATATTTTGGAATTATTTGAATAGTTCATTTTAAACTAGTAAAATAAATCCTGTGAACAAAGTCATACAGAAGCAAATAATAATCCAGTATTGATTACATAAACCCCTTCCTTAAAACTGGGCTCCCTCAACCATTTCAACCTCTAAAGGAAAAGATCAAGAAAAGAAAATATTGCCATTGATATGGTCTTCCTAAAATAAGTAAGTACTGAGATAGCTCAAAGGTAAATTAGAAAGGCTGGGTGAGTGTGTCTTTCAGCAAATGAAAACTTCCCTTAACGTTCATTTTGCAGGCACTATGCAGAGCTTGACATGCTTGTGAGAAATTCCACAACTGCAATCATTGCTCAGAAAGCAGGAATAAAGACTTCTAATTACATGTTAATGTACACTCAGTAATCACAGAGCAGTGGAGGCTGGCAAGGACCTCCAGAAGTCATCAGGCCCAACCTCCTGCGAAAAGCAGGTCTGATCAGATGAGGTTGCTCAGGGCTCTCTCCAGGTGAGTCGTGAACACCCCCAGGAATGGAGATTCTACAGCACCTCTGGGCAACCTTGAGCTGTATTTGACCAAAATCTCATCACGTCTACAATTAGGCACATCCTGAAAACGCTAATAGGTTTTTTTTAGGCATTAACTAATCAGATATCATATGTGTTGTTAATACTACTGAAAATGAGTGCTGGAGATGCATGCTGATTAGAAAAAGCAGTTTCCATTAATTCACAGTTCTGCTCATCAGCCACTGGGTTTGCACAGTAGTGGTCTGATTTCTTGGCAATAGCAGAAAATCTGAGTTTAGCAAATAAGCTGAACCCACGTTTTCAACACAACCACCAGGAAAGAGCAAGGACAAATTTCTGCAAAATCATATTTGAGAAAGGACCTTCAATATTCATCAAAGTAGTTAAAAATAATAAAAAGATCGCCTGTCACCGAGCCTCTTACTGTATTACCCATTCCACTTGTGTGTCTTACCGGTCTTTCGTGTTCAAGGATTGACGACTTTCCCGGCTCGTATTCAAAAATACTTCTTGGTTCAGAACGGAACTTGCGGGTATCTACCTTTCTGTCAGGGGGGTCCCAGTCATTTCTAAATAAAAAATATGAGCAATTGAGTTAATATACAGTCACCTCCATCTGCTTTACGCCTCCGTGCAAGAGAAACATGCCAAACCAAATAAATTTCAACATGCCTTCTCTTGCCAGATTTCAGCTGTGAAATGTCTGGCCTAGCATCCCAAAATTTAACCACCGTATCATAACCTGTTTCCAGCAGGTATATTCAGGACAGCAGGAAGAATACTGGAGATGTCCAGCCTATGTGATCACTCATTCTTTTATTATAATTGGTAGACCAGTTAAAAAACTTCCCTGACATAGTGTCAAAATAACCATGACGTCTTCTCAAACTGCAAACTTACTATACTTCTTTTACACTAATACAGGCAAGTGGTAGCTATATTTGTCATCACACAGTATGATATTAAGCCCATATTGAAAAAAGTTACAAAATTTTGAGACAAAAAATGAGGAGTTATTTTAAAAGACTGTGAGAAAGTCTACCAGATGCTCTTTATCCTGATCTGCAGTAGAACTGCTCCCGAATACCCTTGTAAACAGTATGCTGTTCCCTTGGAAATTTGAATAGACGGACAAGAACAAGAACTTGTCAGTTGTATTTGGAACAGAAATGTATCCATTTTCTCTATAATTATAAATTTGCTTTGAATTTAACAGTGCTATGCAAAGAATAAAAAGTAACCCCTACTACTCTATTTTTTCAGTCATTTACCATGTTGTATTAATAGTTACCTACAAATCTTTGGGGATAGTTTGCTAGTTACTCTCGCAGTGAGAGCTACCTTATCACGGCCGTGTTTGCAGTCACTACAGACGTTGCGTTTGCAAAGCTGTAGCTCATACATCCTTCTATTTAACTCTGTGACAAATGGGCCACTAGTTACTCCAAAAATGGGGGAAAGGCAAGGGGAAATCCTATCAGAATCCTGTATTTACAATAAGAAAGAGCGCACACTGATTAAATTCTATCAGTTCTGTCAGCCTTTCTGCTGTGACTTAGTTTGATGTGACCTGACGTGATAAGGCACGTCATGTGCCTTAAAAGAAAATGTATGGTGTAGCTTTTGTTTACAGTATGCTTGTGAGTACAATTTCTGGGACAGACACATCTCTATTTACAAAACACCCTACATGTTAAGGGGTATAGTTCTACATGGGTCTATTGTTCGTTTTCACCGAGGAAAAAATCCATTTCAGAGAAGAAAAGGTTGTAGGTTTTGAGAATGAAATGTTCTGATCTACTGCAAGTCACTGAAGAAAAAAGGATGCTACTGAAATTCTGATTCACGCTCAGTTCACTTAATTTACAGTGTTTTGCCTGTAATCCCTTATGGACTATATTTTTGAGCCCAACTGTTAATGCAAACCATATCTTGCCTCACAGCTATAAAACTGGGATACATGTGGACCTAAGCCTCTTATTTCAGATGTTAAATACTCACGCTTTATAGGCAACTGAAGAAAAAGAATCTCCCAACGGCAGGAAAAGATTGGTGAGCTATAGCTGTCAGCAGCAGGCAAAGCATAACTAACGTGTTTGGCATCCTCTGGCCTGAAGAACACAGATTTCCACTGCCTGTCTTATCATGAAGGAGATTAAAAGGCGAGGCTAAACGCCCAAATTCAGTGCCGGAGCAGTTATTTTCAAGCTTGACAAAAGGAACTGTAACAGGCCTCAGTTTCTGTGACCAAGGCACAGCATGATGACTCGCATAACTTCAGAGATCAAAGCTAAGCAGATCCACATTTGGGTGCCTTGCTAACAAAACTGCGCTTCTGTGCGACTTGCTAACAAAATTCAAACCTCATGGCCTTCGGGAAGAAGCCCAGCTCTAACCACCAGCATTTCCTCTTGACAACCTGCCCTCAGCAGCAGGAGTAGCCAAAATCAGTAACCATCGAGCAACCTCATTTTCCTCTGCGATATGTGCATCTGCTGGATTACTTTGTGCATTGCCATTACCTATCAATTTTTCAAAAAGCCACAGGCTTAGTTTTAAACATTTAGTATACCTTTTTCTCATTTTATTTAAACTGCAAATTATTTGAAGCTGTTTAATATAATTAAATTTCTACACACAGAAATGTTTAAAATGTCCACGCTCTCAAAATAGTCAAAATTCTGTTTTGTTGCTCGAGCATAACCAAGAGAGGTGGGCTTGTAGTCACAAATGGGACAGTGACCCTTTTCATATATAGATGCACACATATAAATTGATAACAATATTATATCGACATGTAGTATTCATGAATGTAAACACTAAAGAAAAGGCTTTTTGCTTGTGCTAGTGGCTACAGATACATTGAAGAGTCTACGGTTTGTCTGCAGGGCACTTTGCATCAGAAGGATAAGAATATCTTTCCTGAGTTTTGGACGATTAACCTTTTTCAGACTGGACCCAAAGCACTGGGGCCTGGTTTTGTGCAGCAAGTTTGAAGCTGGAAAAACCATGATGAGTCTGAAATGCTTCTTTAATCTGTAAACACCTTCTTGGTCCAGAAAAATGGAGATGGAGATTTAAAAACACAGGGATATAAAGCACTTCTGAACTCTGGGGTAACGTGGGTTGACTGCTACGCTCTTGGAGTTTTGCTCTTCCTTGAATTTCAACTTATAACATCATTTAGGTCCTTTCCTTTTTCTACTGGATACCGTAAGTAGCCTTTCCTACTCAGAGGCTTAACTATTCAAGACAGCTGCTAGAGCACGGACTGTCCTGAAACACAACAAGCAGGACAGCCCTGCTGATGAGCATGAAAATCTTCAGTGCTGACGGTGGTATCGCTTGTGAGAACAAGCCCTTCTTTAGCATCTAGAAGACACGGCAGCACCGCGCGTGATGCCCACGCTACGACAAAGATCACCCCTCATCACCTGACCGTCCCCTGAAGTCATATTATCCTAGAGCTGCTGGTTTAGCCTTTGGGATATCCCACACCTGGCTTACCGCACACACCAAGGACACTCTCTGAAAACACGCTGACTTACTTCTCTGGCATAGACCTTTCCCTCAGACGATGGGGTGGTACTGGAGGTGGCACATGCGGAGGTGGTAAAGGGGATGAGACCTTGAAGGCATCGGAGCTACAGTCAGAAGCGCTTTTAGACAACGGCCTATACGTCTGCGTCTTCGCAGCTGGGTGTGCCTGAGCAGAGAAGGATGGGCTGTAGCTACCTAATAGGAGACAAAACCAGAAATAGTCTCGGCATGAGAACGAGTTTTAATAACACAACACGGAATGCTGCAAGAACCCACAGCTACTCGGGAAGGCTGCAAAGTTATGAAAACGCCTCAGTGCATTTTTAAAGGTACATTGCTGTATCCTACGTGGCTCATCAGAATATTTTTATGTATTTCTATACAAAACTACAAACACACGAAGTGCAGTATAGTTAAAATAAATTAATGATTAATTTGAGGGGGGGAGGGGTGAAGTTAATGGCTGTATGTATCCATCAGAGCTGTTAACGACAGCCTGATGCTAATCCCCAGGCTCATCCTGCCTCTCTGTTATTCTGTGTTCAGAAGGAAGAGAAGAGGCAGGAAATGCGTATTTCTTCCCCATTGTTTTAATAATTACTGTTAGTCTGGGAGAAGGAGGCAATATCATATCTCAAACAACTGACACACAACAAATGCTCAGCAGCACACAAAAAGGCAGCATGAGAGCACGTGGCATGCAACAAACGCTGAAATGAAAGAATTTTGAATGGCATTTTTGCACAAGGCACTATGGGGTGGGTTGTGTTTTTTTGGTTTTTTTGCTCATATACTCTGCTCACAGTTTTACTTTTGTTCTTGTAAATAATTTTACCACGTGGTTGTAATCTCCTGTAAGACACAACTATATACGTATTAGATGGATATGTCTTTCCTGCCGCTAAGTAACACCAGCACCAGCGCCTATAGCAGAAATGAACACGATTATGAAACAGCCATCTTTATTAGGCACTCTTACTGCATATTTTAAAAAGGTGTTTTCAGTACAACCCTTTTGCCTTCCTACCCATGTAATTAGTGTTTGTGCTTTCACCCAGTGGTTCCCTTCTCTTTTTGATAAGGAAAGGCTGCGTTACTCACAATCGCTAGTGGAAATAAATGCAATGTAATCAGAAACTAGAGTATGACAGGGTATCCCAATGTGCAGTAAGAGGCCCACAGCTGCAATTTATTCCTGTGGTAAGAATGAAACCAAAATTAAACTTTGGAAAAAAGGCATGAAAAAACACCAACCGAGATCAAACAAGACAATGAGGAGGGTTTATATGAGCATCATAAAAGCAAGCATGAATAGTTAGCTACCCCTGTTACTTGCTGACATTAGAGAAAGACTGATTTTTGAAGTAGGGGAATAATTCCTACCAGTACTGTATGCATATGCAGTATTGTACATGTCTGTGTCGTCATCTACAAAAGGAAACGTACATGTTACAGCAGTGCAATAGGTGCCCGTGTATCACAGCAATGCGGCTTTGGTTTTGCAAACACAAACAGGACGTCAGTAAGCAATCAAGTGTGTATTCATCTCACAGGTGTTTTCTGGAGACTCTCTTTTCCCATTATAGTTATCACAGACTATTGTGACCATCTTATAGGTAAAATGGTATGTTCTTGTCATGTCACCCACATTGTGTGCTTACTGCTTAGCTTTTTGTCTGTTCTTTTCCCTTCCCCAAGCTCAATTTCTTCCTTTTGTCAGCTCTCTTCCTCTACTAGAGACTATGAAGTTGTTGCTTCTATCACAAACAGCAACCTCAAACATCTCCAATGTGACAAGTGTTCAAAATCCATCTTGTAAGCCAAAATTTTCCTGCCTACATTTTTTTTCGCCCACTAATTCTGTATGGCCATACTGAATGCAAGCTCTATGCCAGGTGAATAAAGTCTTCTTCCTTCTGGAGCTGTAATGAGCGTAATTGCCATTTATACATTTTCTTGACACCCTTGGTGACAATCATAGAATCACAGACGGTTTGGGTTGGAAGGGACCTTAAAGACCATCCATTTCCAACCCCCCTGCCATGGGCAGGGACACCCTCCACTAGACCAGGTTGCTCATGATAAGGGACGTTAACTCTAAAGCTACTAAGGTCACCAAAGCTCCATTTCAGCAAAACCAAATAAGACAGTCTATGAAAAAAATGCAATTCAGACAGAAAATGTATCCTCAAAACAGCCCGTTTACTAACCCATGCGTCTGACACATGTGCTCTCCAAAAGAAAGGTGGTACAGTAGGAGGTTCACAATGGCCAATTTCTCATCCCTCAAGCTGGAGAGGAGGATCACTTCACTGAGCTCCCCAGTGACATGGAATCCTACTGGTTGTGTACCTATCTTAATCACTTCAATTTTTGTTTAGTTTTCATAACAAAATAAACCCATTAGAAATTTTTGACCCTTAGTGGAGAGAAAAAAAGCACTCTGCAGTAAAATCTATCGTCCAATTTACTCATTTGATCTGATTCATTATCTGACACTTGGTGAACACTTGTATTTTCATTAAGCAGATGAACAAAATGCAGAAAAGCACATTTTTTTAATACCACTGAGAACCACCCAGCCAAGACAAAGGTATACTTACCAGGCTTATGGACCATATGGATTTGCTTGAACATTGTCTTGTACCAGTCCTTTGGCCTGTCAACTGTCTAAATAAAATACAGTATTTAACAATTAACAACAACAAAAAAAACCCACCAAAAAACTGTGTGCACAGATATGATCAGACATTTAATGTTATTCTGGACACAAAGACTGTTATGTCTTGTCCCTTATTTAATACAATCCTTTTAATGCCATCTATTTCCAATGGTTTTTTTTCCAATGGTGTTCATGCTTTTCATCTAGGAACTCCTGTAACAGGTTCTGAAAGACACCGAAGACCCAGTCCATTTTGGACTCTGATCTTGGGGCGTACAGTGATTAGGAACATAGGCATTAGTGCCAGATCAAAAGTTTATCTTCTTAATGTCTTATGTTTGACAACGATGAATGATAGGTACTCCCCAGGAAAACACAAACACCTCAGCAATTACGAGCATGTAAAAACAACTTCCTTTGAACTCCTGGAAATTTCCAACTTAAATTATCGTCAAAATGTAATTGCTAAATAATGCAAGAAAACTTTGGAATACTACTGAGAAAAGAATTAAGACAACACTATATTTAAGAGTTAACATTAGGATTGTAAACAAACAGCATTTCATTTTACCAGTTTAAAATTAAGTTGCCAGAAAGGGGAATTTAAAGTTATTTTTCTGTCTTGAGAAAAGTGAATACAGTATACCTTTCAATAACCTCTTGTTGAGTTATACTTATCCCCACTTTATGTAAACTATGCAATGCCAAAGTTCCCAAACTCTCCCCATATCAACATTTGCTCATGCTTCTAATTTATCTTTTACCCTTCTTCTTTTTCTTTTGCTGTAATTTTCTTTGAGATGGGATGATAATATTTCAGAACAGGAGGTAACACAAAGACAAACATGTTTTCATTATTCTTAGGTCCTAGAATTGTACTTGTTCCAAAGTAGTCAGAAAAGCATAAAGTTTTAATGCAGATGTCCAAAATCATCTTCAAACCTCATGGTCCACAGGGATAGTTCAAAAGACCCCTCTTCATGTGCATTATCTTGCATTAGGCTAATACTAAATCTGCAACCACTCTGCCCTCTCCTCTTTACCATGAAAAGTGAAAATCCACAAATTCTTCTCTACAAAATAACCAGCAGATCTGAGTGTGCTCACCTGGTTCCATGCCATCTTTAGTGAATCGCCCTAAATACTTGTCAGAGTTACTAATCAATCTTTTTGTCAACCATGGTGAGCTCTTACTAACAGGGACTAAGCAGAAAACCCTCCTGTATTTTGAGGAATCCAGATGACTTCTCATAGAATCGCTACTAAATGACATTTAAAAAAAAGAAAGTTTAAAAGAAGAGCTGAGTGTCAACTGAAGAACTCGGGGATGTGCTGGGGAAGAAAGAAGATTAAACAACAGGTTATGCTTTTCACCCAGACCTGCTTGCAAGCGATGAAGGAGGTATAATTTTGTATCGCCTTCCCCCACCTACCAACATTCCTGACTTCTGCCAAAGAGAAGACACTCAGAAGCAGATTTGGGCTATTTTAACATTGTGTCCCTGAAGGTATTAAACATCTATGCTAGCAGAACTCTGGTAAGAACAATATAGCTGGGTTTGAAACAAGGATGCTGTTGGTGCTCCAAGACGGTGTATGTTCAACAGTTCACAAGGAAGTCCAGAAGGTCTGAAGGAGCTCACGCTGCTGGGCATAACCTCCATGGTACTCCTCATTTCCTCCAGCACCACAAACCTGCAAAGGCCCTGTGATACTGCAACTGCCTTTCTGATTGAATTGGGTCAAGAGGAGTCTTCCAATAGAGCTTGAGTCAGTGGGAGGTGAACAGATTGGAAACAGTGCGTAAATATTACTGCTATGACCTTGCTTTTTGTCAAAGGCGCATAGATAACTTTTTGCCAGATCCTCCTTATCAGTCAGGTCCTCCACAAATTAACAGGAGGCTTCCACACAGTATGGACAAGCTCCCGCGGGACCCGAGAAGAAGGTCTCCCCACATCTTCCTTAACATTCGAACGTTTATCTTTCACCAACTCCACCTCAAGCCCCTCCCTGGGGTTTAAAGCCTCAGCCAATAATTTGGCTTTACATTATAAACCAGAGAGGATTAGTTAAGGAATAGATTAAATGAATTTTAAACTACATTTTCTCAATTTACGTTCGCTAATCCCACATACCAACATTTGTTTGAGGAAGTAGCAGTGTTCACAATGCACCGAGCCAGAGGACATAGGAAGTATCTGCAGTTGGAACTTAGGAGGGTCCATAACTGTTGCAGTATTCTAACAATCCATCAGAAAGTACGCAATTAAAGGAGGCATTTGTGACTTTCAGTGAAACTTCTGTGGGTTTTTGTCTAGTTGAAATATTACATCACTAAGTACGGAAAAGAAATCTGGTGGGACTTGATTTTTTTTTTTTCATTCTTAGTAAACAGAGGCCCTTTCAGTCTACAGATTAATTTTGACAGTTAGGCATGCAGCAAGCAGTTTGGATAGTCTAAACCACTGCAGCCATACTGCTTTCCGGGAATGTGCTTTTTTCCTCTCCTAGGACCCTGTTGGTGGCAAACTCTGGTGGTGCCGTTTGACAGACTGAGTGAACAGCATTCTACCCTCTCTTTTCCAAAGGCTCCATCTTTAACGCCTTGGAATTTCACTATCTCTGGGGCAGGGCTTGGCATGGGGGCAGAGCTTAACAATGATCTGAACCTTCAGGCTGCCCAGAGCTGGCAGGAGCTCAAGTGGTATGGAGGGACCACGCTAACGTGGGATGGAAGTTCTGAGAGTAGGGAATGCTTTATAGGAATCCTTCCTCTCTCAGCAGCCTTGGGCAGAGAAGGTTTGCAGGAATAGAAAGAGAACATCACTCTGCTTTCCTTGGCTAAACAGCTGTCACAAACCGTGTTCTGACAGTAAAGACAGACTTAGAGGAGATAACCACAGCTTGAAAAATCTCTCTACTCCTGAGAAGCACTCCAAATCTGGAATACGGATACCCCCAAGTTCTCATTTACAAGCGTTTCGGAACACAGTGTGTGTGTTACCTATCAACTGTGAATCTGCATTTACTCATCTTTTGATAGGCTGTTGCCATTTTCATAAAGATGGAAGAAACTTTTAAACTTCTAAGAAACTTCTATTGTTGCAACAATAAATTCAACTAATTTGAAAACTTCTTTCTCTCTCCAAATGGAATGAGGCTGAACTTTCTGGGAGAAGATGCCCATTGGGATTGCTTATTGACCTTGGAGAAAGAGCGAGTGATCTCTCCTACCTTTTACTGTTCATGGGAAATGCAGTTATAGCACTTTTGCATGTTTCTGCATTGCACTGCACTTCTGAGAGGTGCCAGGGTGCAGCATATTTGAGTCTTTTGCTGAGGACTCTATCACCTTTGCTCTGACACGACTGGGGTACACAGGGCTCAAACATTCCAAAAGTACGTGCACATTTAAAATGCAATCTCAAATCAGTATCTTGGAAACAGCCTCATTTCCAGCTAAGTCCTAAGGAAGCAGATTAAAGACACAAAGTGGCACACAAGACACACACACACATGCTACCATAACCTTTTAACTCATATCCCTTTGTGGGAATCATTTCGATAATAGTAAGTTGACAGGCTGTAAGATATTTTGACACTGAAATGTAACAAAACCCGGAGCAAATCCAGCTGAAAAATGTCCTAATTCAAATTACATTTTTTTTTTTTAAGAGAAAATCTGAGACTCAGACCATATGACCTGAAAGTTAAATATAGGTTGGCATATTGCCAACTCTGTTAAGCACACTTGAGGGGGATTTCTGTTATTACCTTGTATAACTGATACGCACCCTATTAGATTAATCCACCATTTAAAAAAAAAAAAAAAGAGAGAACAAAAAGAATTACTTCATCCTACCTAAAGCATAGGGACATAGTTACCTAAAAAAGGGGGTAGGAAGCTAGAGCACTGTTGCAAAGAAACATCTTCATTTTTAAAAGATTCTGATCGTATTACTTTGTATGTAAAAAATAAAGCAAGGAACACAGGAGTTTCCCCCCCATTCTTCTCAAAATTGTCCCTGTCTTACCACTCATCCCGCATTTTCCTACTGCTTTTCTCCACCAATTCCTCATTCCCTCCCTTAATTTTTCAATCCACTGAAGCAGTTCTTGGCGATTACAGCACAGCCCCGTATGTCAGTACTGGCAGAGAGGACACGTCCAAGAGCAGCTACATCCTTGCACCTCACCAAGACTTCACCTGCAAGGGCTCTGCCGCTTTCATCCTGGCTCCCACTCCTCGTGCTCGTTCTCCGTCTAGCACAGCTCCTCTTCTCTGACCGGGGAGGCCAGTAAGCGCTCCCTGTACAGACCTACTCCAGCTGCCGCTGTGCTCTGCCGACCAGCCAGAAGAGGCTGCCCCGACAGCAGAGCGGAAAGAATGCTTCAGCGGAGGGAAAACAAAACTCTTCAGTTCGACATCCCGGGACCACTCAGGCAGTGACTAGCGGCAGATGATCAAAACTGGGCTACTCACAATGAGAGGGCTTCCGCCCTGTCCCTTTACATGTCACCCAAGGGCACAAGGATTATATAGTGCACCGCCACGAAAATGCCAGTCACTTCGATTACTATCAGAACAAAACTATTCCGTGCTACACCACCACGGTGACATCACCGTTGCCCCAAAAAGTGCAGATGCGTGAGATTTCTCTCTATACACACATGTATATATGTATACTCGCGTGCACGCACACGGACCGTATGGATAAACTTCATTTCAGAAACAACAAAGCAAACGCAATTACTGCATATCTCCATAGGCAAGAACTACAAGCGAGAAAGAGACACAAAGTTTTGGCTACTTCCAATTAAAACTGGAAACATGAGGTTGCCCAATTATGCTCCCATCAGCATTCTCCTTTTCCGTCAACACACAATATTATATTCATGAGCTCGCTGATTACGCACGCTGTATTCCACATTATATAAGACTAGAAGAATGTGAAAAACCCATCACGAACAATCAATTCATTGTGTGGGTTCATACGCAGATTCCCCAGCATTTCCTACCGTTCTAATTGCTGTAGGGATTCCAGATTCATCTACCGGGCCAATCCCTGCATAATGTGGAGCTTTAATGACTGTAATTTTTTTTTCTTCTTCTGAGGATCTACAGATCGGTATTGTACTGGTGGTGCTGGTGCTGCCAACAGTCTGAACGTGCTGAGAGTATGTCTCTGTGGACTCTGTAAAGGTAACATGACAGAATATGGTATAACAATGCAATAATAAGTATAACGATGCAATAATCATACTTGGCAGTTGCTGCACAAAGGCCGACGACAACCTTAACCACATACACCACTTTAAAAAGAAAAAAACCTCTTAGCTGGGGCTTTGCCCTCCTCAGTGTTACAGTAACAGAATTATAAACTTAAGGACCAGACAGGCTATTCAGCTCAGATCTTAGCTTAGAGGTACTTTTCCACAGCATCTTGCTCACAAAAACAAAAAGAAAAAAAGAAAAAACCCACACTACTTTTCAGCCCGGTTTTGCCAGCAGTACAGGTCTTTTTCCCACAGTCTAAGGAATCAACACATTTTCAAATCACTCCTGCTTATGGTATTGAGTATCAGAAAACGATTACCTTTCATTCAGCAGCTGTTTTGGGACACCGAGGGAAAAGGCAGGCAGTCTAAACTTAGCAAAACACGACAAAAGGCTTCGATGCTTTTAAAAACTAGTTGCAAGGACTGGAAAGAGAAGGGGGAGATCTGCAAAGGGTGCATGTGAAGAGGAGGATTTTGGGGTGCTGGCATCCTTCAACAGACTCAAATTCTCTCGGTAGCAGAGGGACCATCGCAGCACTGCTCGACTCCTCCAGCTCCTTGGAAAAACACAGGGATGTGTCCTCATTTCCCCAGGAAAATCAACAGTAACTCCCAATTTACCCACCTTCAGCCTTTCCGGCACACGGATGCCCCAGCATCTCTGTGCTGCTGGTGGGGAGTGGGCAGCTCCAAAAATAAAGCAGGTCAATGCATTAAGAGGAAACCCAACAGAGGGAATAGCAGCAGGGGATGGAAGATTTGCTAAAATAAGTTTGCCTTGAAGGACTGGAAGGAGAAAAACCCTGGTCTCCTACGGGCTTGTACCATTTAATCCCCCTGTGATCCCAGCAATAGCTCCAACCTCCTCCTGCTCATCCTATGTCCCCTGCCTCATTCACTGGGAAGGGATCCAAACTCCAGAGCTTTCCTGAAACGAGGACATGGACCGGGCTGCCAACTCTGGTCGCCTTGCCTATCTCACCCAGATGCAATTGGCCTGCAAGGATGGCGAGCCTTGAGAAGGCTGAGAGCCGCGGAAGGCTGAGAGCCCAGCAGACCACAAGAAGTTGACCAAAAGAGAGGAGAGATGGGGACAGCCAAACCCGACAGGTATCAGCGCTCAAGCTGGGTCACACAGCCCATCAGGCCTGGTTCAACATCTTCAGTACCTCCGGGTGAGGGACCAGAGCAGGGCACCTTGTTCCCATCCTATCTGACCCCTGGTTCCCACCTGGCTCCCGCAGAGCCACAAAAAAGCCTTAATGCCACCAGGTAAGCAAAGAGCCATGACTGCTGGGCTTCTAACAAAGACAAACTGCCTCCCTCCTTCCTCCCAGATTGCAAGCAGATGTGTGCTTAAATTACCTGCTGCTGACTGCGACGCTTAGCAAAGCGCCATGGTCTAGGAGCAGAACGAAGAAAAAAATGTGTGAAAGGAGGGAGGGGAGGATTAGCGGGAATTCAGCTGGCTCTTGGAGGGTGAAGCGTCACTGTTGCAGAAAACAAATATTGCTTCCATCACAAGAGGTGCTTTTATGACAGCTAGTGAACAGGATACCCTGACCTGGCTGAAGACACTAACGAAATGCAGAAAGCCCAGGGAAAGGCTGCAAGGTTGGGTCTGGGCATCCCAAAGGGAATGTCTCCCACCCCACAGCATGCTATAGGAGCAGCCCTGCTTGCGTTACATGGCCTTGGCTTCCTCATTCAAAAAAACCCTCCAAGACTGTGCACCCCGCTGCCTGCACAGCTTGTACACCCTGGCTCCAGACAGCCTTGTACTGCCTGGGCTGCGTCCGCCCGGCCCCAGCCACTGCCAGTGTTGGCTCCCCAGAGATGCTTTGGGGAGTTCACCAGCAGCCTCCACACCAAGAATGGTGTGGACACCCGGGGGCCATCTCAGTGGTGCTAAGAATCATGCTGTTGAAGGAAAACCCTGGACAAAGTTTCCCGCATGGTGTTGGCCCATCCTGACACATGGGACAGATGTGACCCCTGGGCTCTGTACCACCTCTGCCCCTACTCACAGCCAGGATGCACCCATCCTGGTGGCAGCTTTCCCCTCGTGGGAGGCTGCCCACAGCCTGAGACATGAGGGCATGTCTTTGCACAAAGGGTGAGGCTCCAAGCAATGCCTCCTTACAGACCTCGGATGTGGGTGCAGCCCAGGAGAGCCCAGATGCTGCATTTCTACTCCACCATCAGGGGTAGCAGCTTGCTGCAAGGATCCTCAGTCTCTAGAATAGCATCCAATGGGGTCTCCCCATCTCCCAGCAGCGTCCTGCGCAGCAGGACAGCATTTTGCAAGCTGAGCCACACAAATCAAGCCCAACCTGCTCCCCTTCCCCCTCGCCGCTCCTGGCTTGCTCTCTGCCGAGCCCTCGCGGGTCACACGTGGTGTCCCACTTCCCGGCACAGCTCCGCCGGCTGGAGCAAAGAGCAGAGTCAGACCCCAAATTGCAGATTAGTGCGTTGGGTTCATGCACGGGAAACAAAAGATCGGAAATCTCTGAAGTGCACAGCTGGAATCCACACCCCGACCATGTTTTTGTGAGATACCACGTACGTTTTTAAAAGCTATCTAGAGAGGGTTCTGCTTTAAAACAGCCTGGCGGCTGCTGCACTAACACTACAGCCTGTCACGCTGACCAGGACCTTCGATTGTTCCCTGTCCCCTGCAGGCCATGCTCATCTGTAGCTTTTAGCCTTAGGTTATGAAATTATTCAAGCAAAGGATTAAACGTCCTCCTCTGTGTTTGTTCAGCACCAGCTGTGGAGGGAGGGTGGGAAGGGAAGGACGCGCAACCCAGAAAAATCACTGTGGGATACTATGTGCCAATACCCCAAAATGATGGTCCCCAGAAACCTTGGGGTTTCTCTCTCTATCGTATTTACAGCCTCACAAGGTCACTGCAAGGGGAAAGCCAACAAGCAGCCATAAGACTGTGGTACTATGAAGAACAGGGACCAAAAAGCACTCTTCTCCCTCTCATACTGCACATGTGTTTTCTTCTCCTTTCAAAGATCTTCCAACAGCAACTATACTTTCACAAGATGCCAAACTATGGGATCTTTCTTTGGTCCCTTCTATACATTAGGTTTCTGAGCTAGAAAGTGAAATCAGATATCCTTACAAGACACTTCCTTACCCTGCTCCTCAACACTGCTGGTCTCCAAGGAGCCTCCCAACACACTGCAGGACCCCGGGTGATGGTTTATTCCTCCTAGGGCTTCATTTCTTCCCCACTGCCTCTCCTCATCTCTCATGCCCCCTGCGTTGCAGGCTGCCCTCTCAGCCTGGCTCCATAGGGTATCTGCTTCTCCCTAATTCACAGCTGCCTGTCCGCAAGCCCTTCCTGCCTGCATTGCCAGCCAGGAATGACTGGCAAGCCCTGACTATGCCTGGGCTACTCTACCTTGAGGCGTCAACCACAATAATCTTGCAGAAAGTGTTTCCTCCAGGATAACACAGTTCCCTCCATTCCAGTTGACTTTGGCAAAGTGGCAGCTTCTTCATCCCTCCTGCCCACATCATTTGGACCAGAGAAATTGACACGAGACATTGCATTTCCAACGGAAACAATTACCTTAAAAGCCCAGTTCGAAACTGAAGGTCCAAACCAGTGGCATGCCACAACGAGCCTCCCAAGAGAGGGAATATTTTGGGAGCCTCTCCAGTGTTTGTCCTTTAGAGACTGCAGCAAAGGTTCACTGTGCTGCCAAGATCCAGCAGACACCGTGCTCAACGCACTCACCATGCTGGTGCACAGAGCAGGACCCGACACCCTATTCGGAAAAACACTCTCCCAGACAAGCAATAAATACTGGAGCAGCAATACCCAGCAGTAGAGCCGCAGGCTCACCGCGATGTGGGCAAGAGCCAGACCAAGATGACCTGGGACAGCAAAACTGGGAGCAAAACGCCTCTCCAGCAAATGCAGGACCAATGATGAGATGCAGAAAGGACATGAGTCATTGAAGGAAGGCATCTGCTTTTTCCAGCACACGTGTGGATTTATTCTCACCTGAAATCTGTTTTTGGACAGCTAGAAAGCACATGCTGTTTCAAGCCAAACACGCCCGGGTCTCTCTCCCAGGCAAGGAGTTATCTCAGGGTTTATTAATGGGGAAAGCCACCGCATCAACGCTCGCAGGCTCCCACTCAGCAGCATCGTAGCAAGAGTGCAGGTAAGGAGAAGCTCTGCTTCTTCCTAGGGAAATGATCAAAAAAAAGGGCAAGACCATAGCCCACAGCAAGGGATGCCCAGCACTGTCCGGATGGTGCTGAGCCCAGGCTGCCCTCCCTCCCATGCTGACATGGGAAACCCATTAAACGCTGCAAGCAATGAAGCCTCCACTGCTCCTCCCCAGAGGCACTTTCACAGTCAACTTGAGGAAATTGTTCCTGATATCCAGCCTAAATTTCCCTTTGTTGATTTTCAGTTGAGCAGCGGAAAGGTGGGAGCTTTAATGAGACAAGCGGGGCCGCTGCAGGGGAAGAAGCCGTCAGTTTGAGTGAGGCAATGCACAGAGCTGCGGTTTAAGTGGAGCAGCTATTGCGAAAAGCCCAGAATCCTACAAACTTGGGATGGAAAAGGTCTATTAACTTTCCCAATGGATTAGCATGAGATTGTTCCCTATTTTCTAATGCTTCTCCCAGTCCACCTATTTGATTGGGACCAGAGCTCTGCAAAAATATGAAGGGCTTGTTCTTTTTTCTTTTTTTCTTTTTTTTTTCCCATAAGGAATTGTTGCATGTGGAATAAAATGCTGGGCTTTATGGCTAGATTTTCTTGTTTCATCCAAGGGCAACATTCTTGCTGGCCTGCCTGCATGACATAGCTTCTTCTGCCCTGAAAAACTCACCTGGCACCTGAGCCAGAGCATGATGTGCATGGCAGCAGGTTACTACCAGCTTGTGTTTGAAAAGTTAATTTTTTTGGGGAGAGAAATGTGAGACAAGACTGCAGACAACCACTCTCTGGGACACAGGTGCTGTTCAGCAAGGCATCACCCCCCTCAGACACCTCCTCACAGGAGTCCAGGATGATGTTGTACTGCAAATTGGCATAGGGAGAAGTTCACTGAATGCAAAGCCAATGCCATCCTTCCCTACTTTTCCCTCCATTTAGCTGAGAAAAAGGCTTTTCATCAGTAGGAAAGACACTACAGTGCTCACAGGAGCATGCCCAGGATGTACAGTTGTATGAGCAAGGGGTATATAAAGGAATGATGGTGCAGCCAAGGGGGCTTGGTCGTAGGGAGAGCATGACATCTATTTCTTCAAGCAACTGGGACATCAGGACCTAAAACTCCATCTTGGGATATGTGCTTCAGCAAGCAGAGGAGCAATGGTTGAGTCCAGGAGCACTGGGTCCTTCTGCCTTACTCACCCAAGCAGCATCAGCATTGTAAAACCCTGAATCCCCCCAAACAGGCTGGCTGCTTCTGGTCTGCTCTGTGGGGTAGCGAAGCTTCCAGGATGTGCTGCACCACTGCAGCCGTCCCCTCTGAATGGGCAGGGGTAGCCCAACAGGCCCACAGACCCTCAGGGGGTCACGGAAACAGAGGCACCGCAAGAGTTAGACCACGCAGGGATAACCCACCCCAGCAGATGTTTGCCTTAATCACACACTGTTTTCTTCAATGTCAGATGGCTGCATGGCAGAAGAAGGGAGCTTTTTCACTCTGCTTTTACGGGCTTGTAAAGGCAAAGCGGCTGCACACTCCCTGGAGATGTCAGGTCCCATTTTCCTGAGGTTTTTGCCAGGTTTTACCAGTGGAAGAAAGAGGAGCGTGGATGCCACACATGGGCAGGTATCGCTTGCGATAAGCCCTCCCTCCCCCTGCACCTTGTGCTGGGTCAGAGATGCATCGCACTCCCCAAAAGCAGCATCCAACCTCCCATGCAGAATGGGACAGGGGTGACGGCACTGTTGGCTGCAGACAGGCACTCCCTGACACCAACACCAGGTTTTGCAAGCTCGTCAGGCAACGCTGCTGTGCACAGCATCCTGCAATCAATCCCCATCACGCAGCCCTGGGATTTCCCTGCCAGTGCCCTCTCAATGCCCTTTCGTGTCACAGCAATACCCTCGTGGGATAAAGCTTAAGCACACAGGCTGCAAAAACTTCAATAAGAGAGATCCACAACGTTAAAGAAACCCAATCCAACAAGATTTAGAAGCAGGACAAACCTGGGTGGAGGGGAATGAAATAGAGATTTTCTCATCTACTTCCTAAACGTCGGGCGAGGGAGTGCGTTGCACGGTACATTGCAAGTTTGGGATGTGGCAAGATACCAACTGCATTTTATGTGTTGCAAAACCACCTCCTCTGTGGCAGCTGAGATTTCAAAGCATAATCTCTGACCTTGGTAATATTTTTTTACATACTGAGTCACTGCCGACACTGGAAATATCAGGGGAAAAGGGCTGGGATTTCAAAGATTTTAGTACATGGCTGGATCTGCTAACAACTGGGACAGCCCCAGCTGCCAGCCCAGCCCTCCAGCCCTCTGCCACTCTTCATTACAGGCACAAGGCAGTGAGATTGAAACAATCCAAGGAGATGTAAAGTCCTAGCATGTCAGACTGGGCAAGAGGAGGATGAAGAGTCCAAAAACCTGCTGGGATACAGCAGGCACAGCTGTCCGCTGGTAGCCTTAAGAGTGACGAGTGTGGCTGAGCAGGTGACTCCCCATTTTTTACGACCCACCTGCAAGATGTCATGAACAGGCCAACCCCAGGTTTTTTCCCTTACGGAAAAACATCAGGGCAGGTTCATGTTCTTTGCCTGTGAAGGCAAACCTCCCAAAAACAAGGGGCAGAGGGAGAAACACACATCAGCAGAGAGTCTTTTCAACTGGTGGGAACTAAGCTAGATGGGCAGACAGATAGGGAAATAAAGGAATCCTGCTCCTATATGACATCCCACCCCATCTAGTCCCTTCGTATCAACCCTCAGCCTGAAGGTCTACCTCCAGAGAGACTTCACCAGATACATAATTTGATTCCTCAACTCTCCCCGTTCACCCAGCAAGAGAATAGCTGTCTCTGATAGCCCTGATTTGCTAAATAAAACACTCCTTGAAGGCTCTCTGAAATAACATTTGCACAGAAAATTGACATTCTTCCTCCTCCCATCAGCTCCGATGCTGTTTGTTTGTGAGTTAATAACTTGGACGCTCGGCTGAGCTATTGATCCCTTCTCAGCACAATCATTCTTTTGGGTCCAAAATACACAAAAAATAAAAGAACGAGCTAGTGGTGGCAAAATTAACTCGGCGCTTGTGTGTGGCCCCACGGCATTGGCATTGCAAGGGGACTCAGGTCCTTCCCAGCTGCTCAAGACGTCTTCCACAGATGCAACCGTAAGAGGTTGGATTTATTTCTCCATCATAAAGGAAGAGGTGTTCTGGCTTGCAGGCAGAAAGTCAGCTTTCACGACCCAAAATTATCATTTAACTTTAAACACACATCACTCAGCCAGGGCTTTGTAGCAGGACAAATCATCCACACAGGTGTCCTGGTTAGGGATCTCCAGCAGCAGTGGTGGATGGGTACCACCACCTTCAGTTACAGGAAGGGCTGATTCAGAGCTCCAACTCCCCAGATGAAGGAGAGAGGGTAACACTGGGTCAGTCCCTCCATCCAGGGCAGGATGCTCTTTGGGCTTTTGTTATCTTAGACAGGACCTGGTGTGCCAGAGGCAGAGCAAAGCCCCAGGCTTCATCCATTCTCTCCTGCCAGCACTCACTCGGGAGCAGACTTCCCTCCGATACTTGCTGTAATAAAACCTGAGGAAAGGAAACAATTAAAGTCTCTGCAATGCCCTCATCCTCCTTAACTGCTCCTGTACCAGCAAGGCATTGCACTACCTGTCCTGGGGGAATCCTCGCCCGTGCCCCGATGCTGTATTTTTGCTTTGAAATCTGCGCGCGCGACTCTGGCTAATTGTTCTTCAGATTTCTCTTTTCAGGGAAATTTTCATGGCAAACAATCAATTTTTTCCCAAGTTGCACTTTTTTTTTCCTCCAAAGCCTTTGATGTCTGGGAAAGTAACAGGCAACCTCAACACACGGCTGAGCATCAGGCGAGGGCTGGGAAGCACTAAGCGGAAATGCATTTAGTTGTCTGGGTCAAAAACCATTTCCTTTGTTAAATGATTATTATTGTTCCAAGAGGATTTCAGTGGGAATTGAGGGTGCTTAGATAGATGGATTCACAGGTTTGCTGAGCTTCTATAAGGGTCTCTATATCCTCCACCATAATTCTACATCATAACTTCCAACACCAATAACTCTTCTATGACTCCCAACAGATATTCCTGTGCCTTCCAAAGCAATAACTTCTCAATGAACTCCAGACCTGCCAAATCGACTGTTTTCCCCCCGCGGACGCCTGCTTTTTGGCCCTTCTCACCGCCCCCCTGGGAATCTTGACCCATTTACCTCTCCTTCTGGTTCCAAGCTCAGCGCAAGGGGAGATGAGATCAGAAAGCGATCTGCCTCGGACGTCAACAAATAGCTCTGGCACTAAAAGCTTTCAGTCATCTCCCTTTTTCCTGACTGCTCTCAGCAGCCGAGGATCCAGATCTGGACCTGCTCACACCAGGCATCCTTCTCAGCACACCTTCCCCCAACACACAACGCCCTTTCTCACATCACTCGTTCCTTCCCACTCGTACCTGAAAATTGTTACGAGCGTGTCACAGGTCTCCCCTGGAGAAATTACTTAGGTTATTCACCGGGGCTAGAGAACAAACACTTAAATAAGAAATAAATTGCAATGCATTTCTTGGGTCGCCAAACCTCCCAGTTCAGCCATAAGAGCAGCGTGCCAGGCACAGCGGCACAGAGCTGCTACCTCTCTCTGCACTTGATCTTAACGATGTGTTAATTAAGCTAAGGTTAGAGCTGCTCGTTACCTTATTATTTTTGGTTCTATCACAGTAATGCTCAGCGGCCTCAATCAGGAACAGGCTTTTCCCCCCCACCCTCTCCTTTTAAGTCACAAATTACTTCAAGATCCGGTAAAAATAAATGCACACAAGCAGGCTCTGCTCTTTTCCAGGGCATTTTTCTCTGTGAGGGAAGAAAGGTTTCGACAGTGTGTTTGAATCAAAAATGAACATATGCAAGAGGAGAAGAATGATACGCATCAAAAGTTAACCTTTTTTTTTGTTGAAAGGTTTTCTTTAAAACAAAGAAAAACCCCAAAAGACTAATCTTACCACACTAGGTGCTGTGTACAGAGTCAGTTCGCGCTGCAGAACGAATACTGAGCAAGCTAGAAGGCTGCCCAAAGGAGGAGAGAGGAAGGATAAGCGATTTGGCTCCATTGTGGGGCTCTCCAGTTGCTGTCCCACTTGTCGACCTGCAAACTCCTCCAACTGCTGGGGCCAGGC
>NW_010232937.1:8679-17879 GCF_000690775.1 Eurypyga helias | reverse complement strand
CGGGGGGCGGCGCGCCCCCCGCCGCCTCTCAGGTCATCCCCATCCCACGTGAACATGGAAAGAAAGCAGCGCTTCTGTGCCTGAATAAATAGCCAAGCTTTAAAAGACAATACTAAATTTGTTGGTAAGTGTGTTAAATGAGGATGTGTGTTGGAGGGAGAGACAGCTGGAAAATGCCACAACTTGGCCAGGTCCTCTTGACAGCAGGTGGGATGCGGGCACCCATCCTCAGGGTCTGCTGCCCTGGGAAACCTGAATACCATTCACCATCTCCACTCCCTCCCAGCCCAGGTAAATGATCCATGAAAACCTCTTCGGGTCTTTGTAGGAAGGTCTAATGCTTCTAATGGGGTGGGTGCCTCGGATCACCGCAACTGTTAGCTTCTCCTTACATCAATCCTTATGTGTTGACATAGGGGCAAGCCATGGAGTCCTGCTGGGAGCATAGGACTGGCATCACACCATCCAGCTGCACCCCAGAGCCCCGCTTTTTAAAGATGCCGTCACGCCCACACTATCCAATTACTAGGAAAGAATTAAACTGATGACGGACCTCAGGACCACCATGGAAAAATGTAAGGGGGAGCCACCTGCTCAGCATGGGGCCCAGGTTCAGCAAAGGATTTGCAACGTGTGTTTTGTTAAATGGGAGGCAGGGATATTTTTCCCCTGGTTTTCAACCGAAATCACCCTATCCCATTTCTGGCTCCTTCCGAAAATTGTTCAAAAATGTCCTTAGGAAACAAAACTTATAAAAATTGTTAGTGTTTCCCCTGCCCTGTGCCAAAATTGTCACTTCCCTTTGCATTCAGTCTGCTACCCTCACCACAAAAGAGATGGTTCTGTCCCAAAACTTAACCGTTAACTTGAGAAAACTTCCGGAAAGAAAGAAAAAGCCCGTTATGGGGGATAACCTATAGGAAAAAGGCTTCAAAAAGATTCAGCAGTGCTTAAATGGATAACAGAGCAGAAACGGCTCCTGGAACCAGCAGGACAGCTAACTTTTCTGGGGAGCATGGTTTCTCCTAAAGGAGCAAGCCCGTCAGCTCCGATTTTCCAACAAGGTCTCGCAGCACAAAGCAACACAGGCAGACACGCAGCGACTTCCTCGGGGGCTCTGGCATCCAAGCTTTGAGCAGGAAGGCGCTGCACAACTGCACTAATTATCTGCTGAACATCTGTCTCTTCCTTACTACGGCGGGGCCGGAGAAGTCATCCTGCATAGCCGAGGATTAGCGCTGGAAAAGATTTTGTTGACTGCGTGATTTTGCACAGGAGGGGTAGAAAAAAAATCCTGCAGCTTCCCTGGAAGGGAGGTGTTTCAGGGAGAATCTCTTAGATGACGGAGGGGAATTTGTGGTCGAAACCAGAGACCTTGCTGGAGCGATACTTGAAGGGAGCCTATAAGAAAGATGAGGACAAACTTCTTAACAGGGCCTGCAGCGACAGCACAAAGGCTGATGGTTTTAAACTAAAAGGGGGGAGATTCTGGCTATATAAAAGGAAGACATTTTTTACCATGAGGGTGAAATCATGGTTGCCCTGAGAGGTGGTAGATGCCCCAAGCCTGAACTGTTCAAGGCCAGGCTTGAGGGGCCTCTGAGAAATCTGGTCTAGTGGAATATGTCCCTGCTCATTGCTGGGGAGTGGGACCAGATGGCCTTTAAAGGTCTCTCCCAACCCAAACCATTCTACGATTCTGTGAAAACAAACTTCAAGGAGGAGGGAAGTGAGATTGGGCTTTAGATTTACAGACTTCCCAGGTGGGGAGGGCAAATGCTCTAAGACTGCACTGTGGGCATGAATGGGGAATAAATTTCAACCTTGTCTGGTCTGCTTCTCCCTGCCCAAAAGGCTAGAAAAGGCCAAAATTAATATGACTTCCAGTTGTAGTGTGGTAGCTAGTGGAGGGTGTGCAACCTTCCCAGTGTCTTAGCCAGGATGTGGTTCTCCCAAACCCCTTCCATATACAGGGAGAGAGGCAGCAATGGACCTAGGATAGGCTCCTGGCATAAATAATCACCTAATAAATTGAGAAGCCTCCTTTCTGGACAGGGGATGGAGGGGATCTGGAACTTTAGGCAATGGAGCCAGGTGAAGGGAATATACCCCTCACCTTCAGCCTGCATCCAACCAACCTCGAGGGGAAAAATCTGCCCAACTTTGTGTGACATCCGCCGCCCATGTTAATGAGGTTTGTGGAAATCTGTGTGCACAAAGCCTGACAGAAGCTTAAAAAACAAACCCGCGATGAAGAGAAGCAAATCCCCCGCTGTTTAATTAGTACAAATGTCTTGTCAGCTGGGAATCTTCTTTTTTTTTTTTCTTCAAGACCATCAGGGGCCAGAAACTCGCACAGTAACACAAACAAAACATCCCTTAAAATCAACTGGTGCTTTTGGCCAAGCAGAAACGGTTGGGATTTCCAAATATGGCCCATGGGAACATCAGCCCAGGCATTCTCGGGAAGCATCTTGGAGCCTGAACTGTCTCCCAAGAATAAAATCCTCCAGTCCAGCATGACAAAAGAGCCATCGCATGACAGTCACTATTGCACAAGCGTGCAAATTAAGCAATCAATCAAGCGAGCAATACCCTGGAAAACAGCAGTGCACGGTGCACATCGTACCGGCAGCGGGTGAGCAGAGCTGACCCGTGGTTGCCTCCCATCACACATGGGCTCTTATGCTCCCTTCTCCACCAACATCACAGCAACTAGGGGTTTCTTTTTGGTTTTGGCCTTTTTATCCAAGTCTGGGGAGCGAGACCCTTTCTTGGAGTGAATACAGGTATCAGCGAAAGCATTTGTTTTGGACTCAGCCGCTATATAAATCAATAGTTATTCTGCGGGGACGTGACAGAGCAAAAAATTAGACATAAAATTTGCCAGACATCGAGAAACGAGCTAGAAATTCTTGCCGTCTCTCCTGGGTCGGGGAGGGAATCCTGTCTCAAAGGTTTGGGATTGCGTGTGTGCCTCCAGCTTCACATAATGACGTCCCCCAGGGCAAAAAGAGAAGGAAGACTATTTAAAACCTCCCGTGACTTCTTGTCTTCCATTTTTTTTAAGTGCTTCAAAGAGGACATCACCACTGCCCATCCATGGACTGAAACCCCAGGAGGTGGTTTTTGGAGCCCCGACACCGGGGCTGAGCATCTGCTCAGCACCCAGAGGCCCAGATATGTTTGCAAACAAATCGGTCAAATGGCTGCATGTTTGTAAGTGCATTTTAAAAATCAGACCCTGTTGGCAGGCAACTCTCAGACAGCGAGCGGGGCCAAATCCCATGAATAAATTGCTTGGAGCGAGTAGTTTGACGCGCCATTATTCATAACTAATGCAGTCCTAGTAAACAGAAAATGGAGGCCAAATCTGCCTGTATAGACACCAATGACCTCATCTGTTTTCATCCTATTTACTGAGCAAAATAAGAGCAGAAGAGAGCTACCACCATCCTCTAAAAGGGAAAACGGAGTTCTCGGAGGAACAAATATTTCTGACAGCTCTGGGGTAAGGTGGGAGTCTGGAGAGCAGGGACACAAGCTGAATTCAGAGTCAGAGCAGAAATACAGGTCCCACCGCTGCAAAGGCACAAATGAAAATGAGCAAGCACCTGTACCATCTCCAAGGAGCTCTTGTGCAGGGTAACGAAAAGCACGGAAAGCCGGAGCTGGTGGAGGGGGCATGGCACCTATTTCCTAGCCAGCATCCCAAAGCAGGTTGTGTGGAGTTTTTCAGCAGCTGGCAAGCTGCAGTGCACTTCCCAGCCTCTCTACAATGAAGTTAAAAGACAAACAAAAAAAACCCAAGGAAGTGAAGAGGGAGGACGTGGATGTTCCTCCACCTGACACAGCAGCTGCAGGCAACCAATGCAGCCGTCAACCAGTTGATTAAAGCAAACACAAGACACAACTCTCGCAGTGCTTCCACGCAGCAAAACTCAGCAGAAGCCACTGACAGCACAGGGCTTTGTACGAGCAAAAAACCGTCCCCATGGCTGAAGGGAAGTGACCTCCGAGAAGCGCAGGTCTGCCGACACCAAGGCAGCCACCATGGCAGCAGCTGCCTGCAAGAAGCGTGAGGCTACAAACCAGTGCACAGGCATGCTATTTCTGCTGTGTTCCCTATGCTCTTTAAGAATTATATTTCTTTCAATTTGGGCAACGTGTAGGAAAAATGTGAATGTGTCTATGACCACTCCTCCCTTGCTTCCTTTCCCAAATAATGCAAATTTTAAAGGCATTTTAGCTGCAAGCTGCTTCCACCATGAAGAAGCCAGCTCAGCACCTCCAGAATTTACCTTAGGGAAAACCAGAGCCATTGACCTGAAGACTGCCACATTCATCTTGAACGCAGAAGAACATACTTCTGTAAACGACAAAGAAAATTTATTATGCTGCTTAAAAGTTACAGCCCATTTTAAAAATTGCCCTGATTTGAATCATTGACTTTTCAAAATAAATACTATTCTTTCATCAATAAGCTCAGAATATAAGCTAACCACAAAACCCTTCGGAAAAAAGAAACATAAAAATGATATCTTTACACATTAATAACATCTATTGATCTAACTGCAAGCACATGTCCACATACATAATTTTACCATATCGCACATCAATAATGCTCTACACTTTTTTTGTATTAAACTGTGCTATTCCCATGAAACCAAAGTCCTAAGTATTTCCCTAAGAAGGCCCTTGCCGTTTAAATGCACAATGGTTGCGTTGCAAAGTATTAACACTAAGAGCATACTTGGTTACGCAGACTGGTATTACCCATTCATAAAGTGAATGGGGCAGAGCCGTAGGCATGTCAGAAAATAGAAACACTTTTGTTTGTAATAAAGCAAACGGTATTTTCTCTGCCTCCTTTCGCTATTACCTTCTTCACGTCTCAGACCCTGAATTTATTAAGCTGCCAAAGCAGCTCGGACTGAGCGCGGCACTGCCAACTCCCTGTGCCTCGGTGTTTTGGCCGAGACTTTGTGCGCTATAATCTGTTTATTAATGCTTTGAAGAGGGCTGAGCAACGAGGAGGAAAAACTGGCAGATGACAATATTATTTAGGCTAATCAAGAATATGATGGATAGGGGAGACCTTCAAAGTGAACAGCAGCACCAGGCAGCTCGGCGTGGCGATAAATACAAGGCACCGCACGCTGCAACGGAGATTTTGAATACATTGCTGCAGTCTAAATTAGCTGAAAACAGCCAGCAAAGTGATGTCAGCCTTCGCTCTGCGGCCACGGCTAAAATGGCAAACTAAATGTTAGGTGATATATAAAGATCCAGGTTTCTAATATATGTGACGGCGTAAATCAACGGTATGCCCTGACCTGGAATGCTCTGATCAATCCTGTATATCCTGCATTAAAAAAAAAGACAGAGGAAAAGGGTTTCTGTTCAGAGACAGGTAATAAAAGCGATGAGATGTAGAGAAAGAGCAGAGTGCAAGATTTAAAAGTCTGAGACTTTAATTTACAAAGGAGGCGGATAAACAGGAAGAGCAAGGAGGTGTAGGGAGCAACGGAAGACAGCCAACAAATGCTCCTCGCATACGGCAAGGGCAGAAGAAGAGTCCACAAAACCCAAAAGGAGACTTGAAGCTCTTTTATTTACACACACAGAGCATCCGGTGCATAGCCAGCTCCTGGGCTGTGCCGCCTCCCAGCATCCCACAGACCCACGACCGGGGAGAGTGAAGAGCACAGATAAATGCTTTGACTTCTGAGAAAACCCATAGGCATGTGGTGGCACCGCGGGTGGTGGGTGAAGGAAGGGCTGTGCCAGGGAAAAGCAGCAAGGTCGAGGCAAACGCCACCATGGCCAGCATGAGGCCTGACAGACAAAATATGCATCCAGCCACGAAACCGCCACCCGTACCAGCAGAAGGCTGCTCCTGGATGGTCAGAGCCAAGGGCCAACCTGTGCCCTGCAGCAGACAGGCTCTCCAGTGCACCTCTTAACAGTATTTTAGGTATTTATCAACTTGGGTTCTCCTCACACATCTCCCTCAATCCTTGAGGAGGAGCACCACTTCCAGCACATGAATGCAGTGTCCATATGGTTCTCCCGGGCAGCTGATACTTAGCGCGGGGAAACTGAGGCAGAGTCCCCACCTTCCCTGACACCACTGAGATGCTCCTCAACAACATGCTCCCTGCATCCACCAGGTCTGTCCCAAAACCATGGTTGCCCAGGGGCAGACGGGCGGACACAAATCCTTGCATGTCTCTCCATCTCTCCCCTCCCCATTTTTCTGAGGTCTGGTGATTTCCCAGCTGATGAACACATTACCACCTCATTCGGCAACGCCTCGGAGGCGCTCACGTTTCAGGCCCCGGCGAGAAAAAGATGAAGTATGAAAATCCCTTTCCTTTCCAATCCAGTCCTCCCAGCACCGGCCAAGGAACGAACACAAAACGCCTCGGAAAACACACAAAAAACACCGGACGCGAGAGGCCGTGCCGAAGTCGCACCATATGCAGGTGTCAGGGAAAAAGGTCTCCTGTCTCCCACGCCAGGCTGCTATCTCCATCCCACAAAGCCTTCCCGTGAGGGGTTGATACCCCAAGAGGACCCTCTCCCTCCACCAGCTCATCAGCCACCTGGACCAAGCAGGGAACTGGCAGAGGATGCACCCAGCCATGCCCATTGGTACCAAAAACTATCTGGAGATGGTATCCAGCCTTGTAGGCTTCAGATGTGTCCATGCTGATATGGAGAGCTGTGCATGCGAGCTGCTGCCAAGATATCGTCTCATTGTTCAGCTACAAGTATCACTGAGGGCATTTTTACCCCAGGCACCACTGTGGAAAGCACAGTCCCCTTTCCCTGCCCTCAGAGCTGCCGCAAAGGGAGAAAGGCATCGGTTCAGGCCAGGAGTTAAACACTACCCCAAGGCATCTCCCGCTGACATTCCTGTCTGCAAACAACTTTTTTCTTTTCCAGAGAGGGCACAGCAGTTAAAGCTCGTGACACACACCGGGAGCTCCCCCCTCTTCTGTAGCCAGTGGCTCCAGAGTCCCTTTTTGGAGTATTATTTAGGAAAAAGCAAGACATGCATCCATGGGGCTGATGGAGAGAATGCCTTGCTCCAGGAGAAGGAGATCCCTCAGACAAGCTTCACCTTCATCCAAGATTCTTGGGAAAAGGCATCAACTCCGTCAGCACCTCAAGCCAACAGAGACCAATGCTCCTCAGGAAAGGTCGAGTCTCCTCTCTGAAAGGCTTTTTGGGAAGGGAAAGGGTTCATAGTAATAATGGCACTGTTCCTCCCTCCAACACCCTTGTCACCCCATGCAGAGCAAAAAAACTCCCCAACTGTCCTCCATGCTGGTTTTTCACCCCGTAAACAGGAACAGGCTGATCATACCAAATCCGTGCAGGATTCTGTGTAAAGCGCACAAGAAAATGGGACAGAGGTTTGTTTAGTGGCGACAGCCCAGTCCTGCCTCTTTGACATTTGCTCTAAACCAGTGAACTGCACAGCATTTGAACTTTTGTTTAGACAGATAGGCCTGTGTATTTAGAAATCCTTGAAACTCATCCATCTGCAAAGACAGCAACTCTCGATAATGCAAAAGCTCCAGCCGGGATGCTGAGCTCAGCAGATCTCTCTACAAATGATTCCTATTAAAGTAAAAAATTACAATGCAAGCGTCTATTAGACAATCCAAGCCTGACATAAAAAAGGAATTAAAAAA
The DNA here is from genome assembly GCF_000690775.1 of Eurypyga helias. Classification (NCBI taxonomy): domain Eukaryota; kingdom Metazoa; phylum Chordata; class Aves; order Eurypygiformes; family Eurypygidae; genus Eurypyga; species Eurypyga helias. The sequence continues at coordinate 10,173 of NW_010232937.1, read as the reverse complement.
ACATAATATGTTCGTGCCAGCCATCTTTATAGACCACTGAGGAGCTCAGGGAAGGCATTGGGACACCCATTCTCCATCACCTGCCCCAAACCCACCCAGAGCAATCCACCCTCCACCGCACCCGGGACCATCCTCTTGCAGGCATCCTGACGAGGATCTGCTTGGCTCTTCAATGCCCCTAGAGATATAGGGCAATATATTTGCCTAGCAGCCAGTTTGGACATCCATCATGAGAATCAGCTCTCCTGGCACCCAGCCTGAGCTGCTCTCGCTGTGTTTTACACCCAGGGTTTATTGCCCCAGGGACACAAGGGCTGGTTTCCCAGAGAGCTTTCTGCATCTCTGAAAAATTACAGCTTTTGGAGGTTTTCTTTTCTCCAGCCTCCACGCTCCCAAACCGTGGACTTGGAGATGTGGGACATGCTCAGGTCCCTGGCTGGTTCGTTGGCCACCAGCAAAGCCCTAAGAAACTCATCACAGGTCATGGGTGCGGCCATACACCAGCATTGGTCCTGGTCCCACCAGCACAGGCATGAGGCACGACTATCAGGACCAAAGGGAAAACACAACCACCCTAACCAAGAGCCTGAAGACCACCTGAGGCTAGAGCAAGCTGAAGGAGAGCACTCCCTACGGTTTCCCGGGATAGGGCGAGAGGGTGGGATGTTCCGGGGAGACCCTGCCAGCATCGTGTCCCCTCTTCCTCCTGGCTCTCCAGGCGGCAGCAGCACGCTCAGCTCCCAGCTCCCTGCCCCCTCCCCAAACCTAAAACCAGCAGATTATCACGTTAACGCTTCAAATGTTTAATTTCCTGCTCCAATTACACCGGTTTTGCAGCAGGAGAGGCAGGAAGGGGGGAACAAACGCAAACAAGCTGGGTGTTTCCAAATAAATCCAGAGCAACTCTGAGACCACCGGGTTTCTCCCTCCACCCTCTAGCCAGGGATGGGGGGCTGGTGGTCATGCCGGCAAGGTGGCTGGAGGTAGGCATGGGAGCCACCTGAGCGCCGACTTCTTGGGCCAGCAGCGCAGTCGCTCTCCATCTCACCGCTAAAATAGAAAAGGTCCTTTTGTTCAGCAGTTCCGTCGATCTCCACAGTGCTTCGGAAACATTTGCTGCGCCGCAAGAAAACCAAGGCAGCTGGTGTTTGCAGAGCAACACGGTACCCTGCTGCAGAGAGGGGTGAGGGGGAGCATGGAGAGAGAGAAAGGGGATGGATGGGGTAGGAGGAGGGAAAAAATAGTGGGAGTGGGGAGGGGAGGGCGTGGTAGCACGGGGGAGTGATGGAGCGAAAGAAGGGCGGAGGGATGAAAAGCACAGGGAGGGGGTTGACTGAGGGAGAGGGGAGGCGAGAGCATGAGAAAAGGGGGAAGATAGTGGGGAGAAAGCGAGGGCATGGGGAAGGAAAGGGGAACGAACGAGGAGGAGAAAAGCACTCAGGAAACTTCAGCCTGCAGCTCCAGCAGAGCTTCCTCTGCCTGGATGCTCCCTCC
>NW_010232937.1:3978-8624 GCF_000690775.1 Eurypyga helias | reverse complement strand
ATCCCAGCCCAGGCGCCTTACAGGGCAGCAAGTCCAGCTTGAGCTGTTCGCAAGGGATATTAAAAAAATAAACCCATCCCCAAGCGATCGCTCCGCCTGAAAGCCCCGCCAGCTGCTTGAAGGGAAGAGCATGGCTCTGGGACTCGAAACCCCACAGAAAAAGCACAACGATAGCTCTGCAGCATCCCACCGCCCCCGGGGGGAAGGTGGCCTCCCCATCGCTTTCGGCTGGGCTGAGGATCCCGGCTGCACGCAGAGCTGGGGATGTTTTTCCCTCAGTGCCCTTCCAGGAGGCCGCCCACGGTTGCTGTTATTTATAGCTCGCTGAGCGTGCACACCGCACCAAGCTCACCCGAGCGCGCAGGCAAAAAGGACCGACCTTGGGGTCGGGGCCAGGAATAGCCGCCAGTGGCCAGAAATAGCTAGTGCCATGTTCGGCCCTGGTTCTTCGAGAGCCGCTGGATCGAAGCATGGTGTTTCCAAGATTTCAACCCCAGCCAGGATAGGATTGATTTCTCCTTTGGATTCATGTTCCAGACCCCCTGAGTAGCTGCCCTCCAGCTCCAAAAAAGCTGTGGGGTGGACAGAGCAGGTGGGAAGGGGCAGGAAAGCAATCCAGCGGCAGGAAGGGGACGACTGACCTCCAGAAAATGTGCTGGAAAAGCAAGGGAGGCAGGTCGCAGAGAGGGACGGGTTTCAGCACCTGCTGCTGCGAAGCCTGATGCTGACGTGGGAAGGGGCGACGCAGGGGAGCAGATTCCAGAGGATTTTGGCAGTGTGCAGTGATCAGCGCACAGCTCGATGACTCCTTTGGGTGCCTGCGAGAATCTCAGCACATGAGATCAACGCGGACAGTGTGCGAGGCATGGAGACTGTTGCGTGTATGCCTCCATCCCACCGAGGAGGCTGCAATCAGAGAAAACTGCCTCCTCGCCCTGGGGCTTGCAAGGTGTGAGCATCCTCCCCATCCCTCCGAGCACGTGAACGTATGAACACATGTCCATCTGCATGTGCAAACACAAAGCCCACTGCACACCGCTGCATCCAGCCCACATGTAAAGGACTTTCCGGACTGCCCTGGAAGAACCTGGCTGAAAATGGCCTGGACCCCAGCATGGTCCTCCCCTGCCCACTTTGCTCCACACTTGGCTCTGCTGGAGCTGCCTGCCCCGAGGCAGGGCTGGATGCTGCTCCCAGGCTGGGGAATGGTGGCTGAACCCGTCTCACCAGGATCACTACTGGTTACGGAGCCAGTGTGAGAGCATGGGAGAGGGAAGGCATGATTCTGCTTCCTCCAGCACCAGCCCCCAAAGTCCAGCTGCTGCTGGAGGCAGACTTTAGTGATTAACCTCCAAGTACCACATCCAGGGGCCAACACTCGGGTGGGAAAGCGGAAGATGAAGGCAGACAGGGGGCACAGTGTAATCCATACAGAAGGCTGAAAGCCCTGGGTGCCAGCCTGATGGCTAGCTGGCCTGCAGAGGAAACCACTTTGAGCTCCCCGCAGAGAGGAGACCCTCACTCCTTATCGACCAAGAGTAGGTTTGAGCAACTCTTTCACCATCCTCCCCGAGTACTGCCCTCCATGGAGAACTTCCCAGACATCTCCAGGGTGCTGAGGAAGGGATGCTGGTGTGGCTACATGGGTCAGGGCTCCCTGCCTTCTCCTTTGCCCCCACCGCCTCCCACAAGAAATGCAAACTGTCCCTTCTGCTAGGTCTCCTTGTGTGGCTGCTGCTGGCCTGTGCTCTGTGGTCACAAGGCCCCCGTGCTCCGTGCACTACTGAAGGGCTGAGCAAGAGGACTGACAGGCTGTGGGCTTTTTTCCATGGAGTTTCGGAGACAGAGGGGAATCCAGAGTCCACCCACTCCTGCCCCCAAACTGGGCCAACTAGGGCAGCCCCACGGCAAAGCACTAAACCAGCTTTTTGTGCTCCTTCTTGAGAGCTCTGGAGGATGCTCCGAACACTGTTCATCCCATTGCAAGTCAGCACATATCCTAAGTGATAGACAGGGAGAATATTCCACCCCTTGTTCCATAAAGAGACGCTCCTGCCTAATTTCCTTATCTTGACAGTGTTCTCTCCAGCCCCTTGATACTTTCGGCTACCTGTGCCAAGGATGGACATGTGAATGCATCCATGAGGAGCCAAGTAGAGCAAAGCCAGGCAGGGAAGGAGGAAGCCCAGGGAAGTCTCCCAGCCAGGGGGATGCACAGCATCAGGTCAGTCTCACCAGTCAGCAGCAGCTTGTGCTTGTCCAGCTGGGGAGCGAATGAAGGGCCAGAAAAAGCAGAGAGAATAAATGGAAAAATAAAGGATGCCCTAAGCAAAGTGTTGAGTAGGAAACATGCAGCACTGACCCGGACCTTCCTACCTCCTGCAAAAATACACACAAAAGCAGGTATTTTTCAGGGTGAGGCTCGTACAGGGCTGGTGGATATGGTTCCTGCAGGTGGTCCCCAGCTGTCCCATCCTCCTGTGGCAGCTTTGGGCATGGGTATTACAGGATGGCCTGCTGGATCCACTCCCCACCAAATCGGCCCAAAGAGCTATGGAGCCAGGCGCTGCTGTGAGCACACAGCGAGTCTGCAACATTCACCAGCCCAGGGAAATTGTCCGTCCAACCATGCAGCACCAAAGCTCCCTCCCCAAACCCATCCAGGAGCAGCATCATCCCCTTGAAGCTTCTCCAATTTGCAACACACCTCTAAGCTCAGACCATGTCAGCCCAAAGCCCCGGAGAGCAAAGGCTGCTCAGCATTAGCTCCAGGAAGAGCTGTGTCCCAGCGGGACCAGGACAAGAGCAAGGAGGTTTGTGCATAAACATCTGGGGCAGAGCCAGCCCCGGGGAGCCCACGGAGGCCTTCCCGCCACCCCAGCATGCAAAACAGCCTTCTGATCCCAGGCTGGGTTGTTGAGCTTTTTTTTGTTTAACAAACTACTCTCCAGCCTTGTAAGGCGAGTCCTCACAGTGCCCAAATAAGTTGAGTATTTTTGGCCGCTGTCCCTGCAGCCTTGGGCTGGCCTTCGGGAAACCCACACCCTGCAGCCCCCCATGCCCTGGTAATTGAAGAGGCTGCCACTCCTCCAGGACAGAAAAAGGATTACAGGACATGCTTAAGGGTGTGAATTCATAACCTTCAGCCTCTCCTGGAGCTCGGGTCCCTCCCTCCTGAATTGCTGGCAGGGCACTGCTAACCAGCAGTATTGCTGGCACCTCCATCCCAGGCATCCGAAGGGCACGGCCAGCGTTTGGGCTTCATGCTGGGGCAGAGCACACCATGCCCCTGGGCTGCTCACAATTAACTGCTTTTGAGGCTGCAAGGAGACAAATGACTATAATTTAACAAATAGACTTTATCTTAAAAGAGTGCCTTACCAAACACCTATTGATTCCTGCTCCCCCTCCGGAGAACTCTCCGCAATTAAGTTGTCACATCCCTAATGCCCACGTAGGAATGAGCTCCAGCTCCAGCGTCTCCCAGAAAAACTCGCCTGCGCAAGATTACAAAACCCAGCTGCCGAGTTTCCTTTTTACCCCTGAATTAGCCAGAGATGAAATTTATCTTAGTGGTAGACAGCACAGCTTTTATCTGCATCCCTCTGCCTGCCACGCAGCTCGCAGACAGCTCATGTTTTGACCATCCTCTTCCAAACTGCTGATTGTTTTGCACAGAAGTCAGAAGGATGCTGCCCTCCACGGGCAGGGCATTGGGGAGGATCACAAATTTCATTTTGGGGGCTTGCAGCCCTTGAAGAGCTGATCCCTGGCTGCTGAGACAGAGGGGCATGCTGCAGAGAGGGGGTGTATCTGCTAGCACCCCATTGCCTGAGGCACTGGCACAGGGATGCTGGGGGGTCTCCCATCCCATGGCCCATCTCTGCCTCGCTGGGAGTCCCGCTGGCCTGGAACACATGTTGAGCAGCCCAAAATGCTTCGCGTCAGGACACTGTGCCTCAGTTTCCCCATTGCCAAATGCAGGCTGGAAGCCGCTCACAGCTTTGCAAAGCAGAGAAACAGCAGCATGGGCCCAAGGAACATAGTGTGTTTGCAAGCCCTGGGGTGGTGGGGCTTGCTTTCCTGTGCACAGGTGAGGTGAGTATGAGAACTGCTTTTTTTCTTCCTCAAAAGGCCATTTATGCTGCTATTTGTAATAACCATGCTGGGATTGTCCCCATGACACAACCACACTCTCATGCTCCCTGCACGGGGGCCAGCAGCAGCCCCACTACTGAGGCTCAGAGGTTTGCAACCTCAGTCTGGGGCTTCCCCGGGACGCCCAGACAATCCAAGGGGAGACATAGCAAAGGCCACAAAGCCCTGGGCATGCACAATAGCACGGTGGAGTGGGATTCAGCTCCAGGACAGCTGACGGTGGCTGAAAACCCAAAGGCTTTGCATTTCCAGCATCCCAGCCCAACGCAGGGGGAGGACTTCTATCCCACTGCCACTCACAGGGAGACTGGGGAGGGCAGCCGAGGGAGAAAACAGCACTAAGAAATAACAGCAGGAGGGGGAAAAAGCCACAAGAGAGACTGCGGTGCCAGAGATTAGGAAGGAATCTTTAAGATTTAACAGAGATTGGGGAGCTAGACTTAATTGCACGCCACACACTCCGGCGGCGAGCCACCGGCTGGCCGTCC
>NW_010232937.1:3347-3954 GCF_000690775.1 Eurypyga helias | reverse complement strand
TGCTGCCATGTAGTAGGGATAATCTTCCCCTCACCATCTCCCAGCACTTACTTTGCTACAGGGAGAGTTGCAGTCAGCTCTGCAGAGAGCACCACATCCATGAGCGGAGCCGGAAGGATTTAGGGTTACAGATGCATGCACGCAGATGGGTGCCTGGCCCTGCAGCAAGGGTGCACAGTGGTGGTGCTGGGCAGGGTGCGTTGGCCATCCCCGTGGGTCCCCTGTGGGAATGTCGCACCCCAAAAACCTCCTTGCAAGGGAGGACTTGGTCCTCTTCAGCGGTGAAGACGGTGTCATTTATTGATAGTGTCCCCTTGAGGCAAGCAGGGGACTAAGCAGATGCAGGAGAAAGGCTCTGCAAAACATAATAAAGCAAGAGGAAAAGCCACGCTCATAAAACACCAAATGTCGGGAGTTAATAGGGGGCACCAGGGCTGCCACGGCTCGTTTCTCTGCCCCAAAAGGACCTTGCAGGAGCTCAGCGTCGCAATCGTTTTACCCGTGCTGTGAAACACAGGCATCTCTTTCTTGTCCAGGTAGAAAGCGGCCCCCGTGTCCCAGGTGGCGGGGATGGCCACCACTGGCACCGGTGGAGGGGGGTGGCGAC
>NW_010232937.1:3002-3298 GCF_000690775.1 Eurypyga helias | reverse complement strand
GGAGAACGTCAATCAGGCCCCTGCCAGCACGGCCAATTCACTTCCATTTGGAAAATTAAAGAAATAAAATGAATCGTTTGCTTAATTTGAAAGGGTGTCAGGAAGCAAAGACGCCTTGGGGCCGTGCCAGCGCGCGGAGGTCTGCCGCTTCTGGCTCGACCACAGGGTTTCACTTGGGGAAACATCAGCCTCTTCCCCTCCTCTGCCTGCTGGACCAAATAGCCAGGGGCTATGGGGGCTCCCCGTCTGCTCCCACCAGTCCCCGTGCTCCCAAACTGCGCAAAACGTGCTCCCCC
>NW_010232937.1:0-2851 GCF_000690775.1 Eurypyga helias | reverse complement strand
CAGCCCCCACTGCCACAGCGCAACCGGGAAAGGAATGAGCAAAGGTTGAAGTGAAAATGGTAGTGAGGTGCAGGGCAAGCACCCTCAAAAATTGTTTCGCTCTGCATCTCTATGGGCTCAGCTCTGGAAAGGCCCCTCGCCCCCACCCCCAAGCCCTCCACCTCTCAGTTTTCATGACTGTGGGGGCATTACAGGCGATATTTGCTATTGCTCCCTGTCTCAGCTGCTCTCAGCTCTGGTGCAAACTTCTGCTCACAGGAGTTAGCCTCACCTGGGCTCTGCAGCCCCAGAACCTTTAGGATCCACTCCTGCTTTGTCCCAGGGAAGGAAGAAGGAGACACTGCGAGAGGACCTTGCCCTCCAGCTGGCTCCCCAAGACTGGACTGAAACCCAGGCTGTGTCCTTTCCCCCTCCCCAATGTGTCTTCCTCACTTGCAAGACACAAATATCATCTCTCATTGCTTTTTTCCTCTTTCCCCCACCCCCCCATCCCCAACCAAGGCGAATCCCTAAATCCCAGCTCCTTCCTGCCAAAGACACGTGCACCTGCAGAGCAGCTGGTGCCAACATCCAGAGCAGAGCCAAGCACAACAAACGGGCTAAAGAGCCCTCACTGCACAGAGACCAGCTTACAAAAACAACCGTATTTCACCCAAACTCTATTAAACTGTCCTGGGTTATTGCTCCGTTTCCTTTCCCACCACTGAGGATCAAATGAGATCTCTGTGGCTACACAGAGATGCTCACACATCTTCCCTTCAGCTGCCCCTTCTGTGCTCCCCACAGGGTGAAACCCGCCATGGGGTGGCACAGCTTTGCATGCAAATAATTTCCACTCAACAATGAGTTTTTCACACTGGGAAAAATACAGCTGGGAGGACATTCCCACACACAGTTATCCAACGGGGCAACCAAACCCTTTCCAAGAGCCCAAGCAAGTCCCGCAAACTGGAGCCTCCTTGCAAAAACATGAACAATGGGGTTACACAGGCTTCAAGGCCAAAAGGGACCAATGTGATGGTGATACCAATCCGCACATCCCTGCCGTGTCCTGACACTCTTCACCCAAGGGTGCTCACAAGTTCAGACCCCGCTCTTGGAGCAGCAATGAATGCAACAAGTCATTAGTTGAGGAACGGGGCATCACTCTCTTCCCCTTCCCTGTGAGCACCCCTCTTGCTTTTCCTTCAAGCTTCAGGGTTTTTCTGCTGGTAGACTTGAAAGCCAGCTGCAAACTAGACTTCTTGTTTACAAGTCAGAGGATTTAATAGCCGTGCAGGATATTCGGGGCACGGCTCCCATTAATTTCACCAAGTTTTACACATCTAAGCCTCAGCCATCAGTTTCTGACAAAAAAGAGGCTTGCTTCAAGGCAAAAAAATGGCCAAGAAAAATGAACTTCGCTTTCACAGGTTTTTCATAGTAGAAGTATCTGAAATGCAACAGTTCTTGCAAGCACTCGGTGGGCTTTGCAAACAGATAAGGGTGTTTGGAAACTAAAATAATGAAAATTTCCACTGCCTGTCTTGTCCCACAGTATCTGCACATACATACACACACAGCGCAGCCATCAGCGGTGTCTGGAGAGGAAACGCAGAGAAAAAGTCCAAGAAGTTTAATGAACTGTCACAGCTTAACAAACTAATCCCTGCTTATGCTCACCTCATCCCAAATGAGAGGCTGGGAAAGAACAAGTGTGCAACATAAGGCAGCTATCTCTTATCTGTTCCCTGGTTCTGTATGCGCAGATGATTGAGCAGAGACTCCTGGGTCATGGCGAGGCACCGCTTGCTCCTCCGCAATGCACGGCCAGAACTGAGCAAATATCTCACTATGATTTCCCATGAAAAGTTTGCATCTGTTTTCCAGAAATACTTTAGCTAAAGGTAAGATGTGCAAGGGAGCAGCACGGCTTACGAAACGCTCATGGAAAGGTGGCTTTGAACTCAGACACAAACGTGCGCTTGGCAGATGGGGTGTCATTCATTCGGGGCACTGGAGTTGTCCTCTGCCGAGAGCACAGCTGAGCCAGCCACGGTGGAGGCAGAGCAAAGGGACAAACAGGAGAAGATGCTTTCCTCCTGCTTGTACCAAGCCCCAGAAAGATGTTTTCAAAGGTTTTGGGCAAAACGCTGTGCTCCCAGAAAAAGCTTAAGCATGAGCCACTGTCACATCAGCCCACAAGGAGCCTGGCACCTTCACTCCGATGGCGTTGTCCTCGGGAAGCAGGGATGGGTGCCTTGCCAGCAGCCAGAAACAATAACGCAAGGCAGGTTCCTGCTGCTGAAAACGCTGGGTGAGCTGCTCCTGAGCAATGTAAACACTTGCTGGCAGGAGGCACTGGGTAAAGAACTCGCAGCAGTGCAAACAACAGCAAGTAGCATTTTCTTGGTAAAGCAGCACCCAGGCTTTCAGTCAAAGCTCAGGGCTGTATTTTCTTAGGCCCTTTACTGAGCTAGCAAAAGGCTTTACCTCTCCATCTCCCTGATAAACACACACACACACTCACACACAACAAGCATCTCCTCCAAAATCCTCCCCCTCCACATGAACTGCTTTCTGGTAGTAATTCCTGGAGCAGAGAGGGGAGAAACACATCGTGTGAAATCTCCCCCCCCCCAGCCACTCCAATCTTCATAAAAGCCAGTGCCTGAATGCAGCATCGTGTTCTCATAACGTGGGCAATGTTTCAGAGATGCCTGCAGGACAGCTGGTACCAAAGTGGAAATGACTGCAAAGACACCAGGATGGAGATTTAGCTGAGCCACAAAACCTGGGTGCAGGTGCTGAATCAGCTGGTAACCCTATACCTCGGCAGGACGATGGGCTTTGTTTGGGGTTGGGAAGGGGT
>NW_010232936.1:907-1508 GCF_000690775.1 Eurypyga helias | reverse complement strand
CATGGTCCCCCCTTGGTGATTGGCCTGCTGGCAGGGTTCCCTCTGTGCTGATTGGCTAGCTGGTTGGGGTCCCAGGGCATCTCCCCCGCTGATTGGCCTATGGGAAGGGTCCTGGGGCATCCCCCCTGATGATTGACCCACTGACAGATTCTTCCCTTGCTGATTGGCCCGCTGGCAGGGTTCCCTCTGTGCTGATTGGCTAGCTGGTTGGGTGCCCAGGGCATCTCCCCCGCTGATTGGCCTATGGGAGGAGCTCTGGGGCATCCCCGTGTGGGCCCAGGTCCTCCTTCTCCGTGATTGGCCCACTGGTGGGATCCCCTCCTTGCTGATTGGCCCACTGGTGGGATCCCCTCCTTGCTGATTGGCCCACTGGTGGGATCCCCTCCTTGCTGATTGGCCCACTGGTGGGATCCCCTCCTTGCTGATTGGCCCGCTGGCAGGGTTCCCTCTGTGCTGATTGGCTAGCTGGCAGAGTACCCAGGGCAACCCCCCAGCTGATTGGCCTATGGGAGGAGCTCTGGGGCATCCCCCTGTGGGCCCAGGTCCTCCTTCTCCGTGATTGGCCCACTGGTGGGATCCCCTCCTTGCTGATTGGCCCCCT
>NW_010232936.1:559-857 GCF_000690775.1 Eurypyga helias | reverse complement strand
CCTGTGGGAGGTGTCCTGGGGCATCCCCCCTGCTGATTGGCCTGCTGGCAGATTCCCCCCTTGCTGATTGGCCCGCTGGCAGGGTCCCCTCTGTGCTGATTGGCTTGCTCATGGAGGCCTCAGGGCTTTCCGTCTGCTGATTGGCCAGGGGGAGGGTCCTGGGGCATCCCCCCTGTGAGCCCAGGGCCTCTTGCTCCCCGATTGGCCCACTGGTGGGATCCCCTCCCTGCTGATTGGCCCGCCACCAGGTCTCCCGGGGAATCCCCCCAGCTGATTGGCTTTTGTGGGGGGACCCGCG
>NW_010232936.1:0-513 GCF_000690775.1 Eurypyga helias | reverse complement strand
CAGAGGGGCTCCCGGGGCTGCCCCCTTTGTGATTGGCTTGTGGGAGGGATCCTGGAGCATCCCCCCTGCTGATTGGCCCGCTGCTGCGGTTCCTCCCCTCCGATTGGCCTGCGGGCTGGGGTCGTGTGGCATCCCTCCCTGCTGATTGGTCCATGAGCAAGGCTCACAGGCCACCCCCCTGCTGATTGGCCGGCAGGTGGGGGAGGGGAATTCCCCAGGGAATCCCCCTGCTGATTGGCTCAAGTGGGGACATTCCCTGCTGCTGATTGGCTGGCGGGTCAGGGAATCCCCATGTTGATGGGCTGCCATGTGGAGGGGGGGGATTCCCCAGGGCATTCTCCCAGCCCTGATTGGCCAGCGGGCCAGGGCATCCCTGCGCTGATTAGCTGGTGGGGGTGTGTTCCCTGCTGCTGATTGGCCGGCAGGTGGGGGGGATTCCCCGGGTGCTGATTGGCTGGAGACTGGGGATCTTCCCCAGTGTATCCCTGTCCTGATTGGCCAGCGGGCGGGACA
>NW_010232935.1:26337-60981 GCF_000690775.1 Eurypyga helias | reverse complement strand
TTCTTATAATATTATTATATTCTTTGAAGAATGACAGGGGCTGATAGTAATGTGAAGGTGGGAACTTGAACCAGATTGACACGGTGGTGACTGTTCTGGTTTGCCATTGTGAGATGTCTTAGTTACACCTTAGATCTGCTCTGTTTGATTCTGTATCACCCTGCTGTGCTGAGAGAAGTTCTGTGTTGTTGCATATAGTTCCCTCTCTTATGTAGCCACTGTCATTTTGAAGTTGTAAAGCTGTATCAAACTATCTCGATGTCCCTTCCCCCCAGTTAATTTCTGTGTGTCATTTTTAAATGTGTATATTCCAGAGAGAGAACATCTGGGGACCTTTTTTAATAATTTCACCTGCGTCTACTCTTAACAACTGGCACCAGGAGTTTGCCAGATTTGTACCTAAATTTAAGGTAAAAAGCACATGCAAGAAAGTTCTTTCTGTTTTCTCAAAAGCAAACTGTTCAGTTCTCCTGAGTTCTTTGCCACGTCTGGATGCCTAATTACCTTGGATTTAAAAGTCTGTAATGGGCTCAATTCTGATACTTTTTTTCTGTCATCCTGTTTTTTTCTGGAGCATTCAGTTATCTAGTGTTTAAAAATGTTCTTACTTGAATCAACAGATTTTCCTTTTGCAACAGCTTAAAGCCACCTTCTCAGTGAGGAATCTGAAACGGGGCAGGGAGTGGATGTTGAGTTCTAATGTGTGCCTGGCAGCAGATAAATGAATAATACTTCAGTCTGACATACTGTCTTTAGGGTTAGAGCAGTGTTTTAGAATCACAGAATGGTTTGGGTTGGAAGGGACCTTAAAGATCATCTAGTTCCAACAAGTTTTGTCTAAAAACAACTAGTTTTCAGTCTTTCATATCAATTTGGGTAAGATAAAGACTGTATGTGAACAAAACTGAACACTAAATAGAATAGAGGGAGAGAGAAATGCAATTTTTATTACAGAAAAATAGAAGAATCATAGACATACAGCCAGTAATCAAGAAAAAGGAGAGAAGTGAGGCACAAATAGGTAAGAACAAAAATATTAGTAGAAAATAATTTGGTTCAGGTATGTGGTGAAGGTGAAAACACAGCAAAGCAGAAAGCAAGGAATGATCAGTTGGTGAAAACAAGCTGCTTACCTGTTCCTCAGTGGAACATTAGAGTGTTGGAAAGGAAGATTTGAAAAGAACGTGTTCTGCTGAAATTTTAGAATTAAAGATAAACGCATCAGAAGCTTGAAGTTACATCCGCAAAGAAGAGTATAGTTTAAATATTTGAGTTGATGTAGTAACGTTTGATATAAAGAGGTCTTGATCAGGTTTTTTTAAACATTGGATTTTCTTTTTTACAGGCAACATATAAGAACAGTGAAAGACACCTTGTTATAAGTAACCAGCATACATACCAGTAACACACGGGCTAATTATTTGAATGTCTTGGCTAATTAATAAGATGGAGGAAAAGACTTGGAAGTATTAGTGTAATATCTGATTTCTTGATCTGAAGTAGGGCAGTATTAACAAACGTAACTTTTTGCCAGATAGCTTGCTCTGCAGATCCCTGATGGGACCATGTGTTGGTGATGGTGGTGTGTAGTTTGAGGTATCTGTACGAGGGAAAATTGTGCTAGAACACAGTTCAATACTGAATGATTCAGGTGGCTTGTCTTTTGGGATAAATTTGGATTACTGAGACTTCAAAGAAACTGATGAAGTAATAGAAATGCTTAAGTTGGTGAGGAGTTACTTACATAAATGCATTATAGCTAGGGTTTTTTTATTTGCATAGCCCAGAACAGTAGGGGCCCGGATTAAAAATGCTGCTGTAGAAAACAGGAGAGCAGGTGGCCATTCTACCTACTTGCTTTCTCTTGTTCCCTTGAATAAGTTCATTGTATAGAACAGGCGAGCAACTGTTTATGCTTTTTCCTTCTCATGAGTGCAGTGCAGAAGACGTTTCAAAAATGCAGTCAGGATGCTTTTTTGTGAAAAGATAATTTTCTGTTTTTTGATTTAAACAAAATTCTGTTTCTGTCATTATATAGCTGTTCTCTGGTTTTATTGCATAATAATGTTTACCTCATCCATGGAACAGAACATGTTTTAAGAAGCTTTCTAGATTTATGATTGTTACATGTTTACAACTTGTTTCAATCTTTTTTAACCAGTTTTATTTATGTTTCTAATCATACGTAAGTCCTTCTAATCTTACACAAGTGTGTAGTCAGTTATGCTTGTAGAAAATCACAGTGAATTCATTTCTGCAGGTCCATGGCAGAATATTTTAACTAAAAGTCAAATCACTTTTTGGTTAATCTGATGGCTTTTGGCTTGCATCCTTATGTCAGAATAGTTAGAATGTTCAGCTGAAGGCAGTTTGAAATTTGGAGCTTGGTATTTGGAGGATAGAGGTGTTCAAGACCTTTCACAACCTCAGAAACCAACCTTCCAACACAAACCATTCTATGATTCCTCACTTTGTCTTAGTTGGGTGTAGTCCTTTCATCAGGCAGAAGATGGCAGTGCAGTATTAGTAACCAGTAACTGGCTTCTGTGCACTGCAAAGATCTGTTCGGAGTAACAGGACCCATGAAATTCTGAGCTATACATGGATTAATAGATTTCTCTGGCAATAAGGCTTACTTTTTTTAAAATCTTGTATTAAATATGTCTGGAACAGATGTTTTGTCTCTGATTTTTGGGGAGAGTCCTGAAATACAAAATCAGCGGGACAATAGGGAATGTTAAGCAGGAGAACGAGCCCACTAGTCCTGTAGGGTTAACCGTAGCAGTTGTGGCAGACCTCTTTCTGCCGTAGGCATAGTATCATTTTCAGTTTTTTAGAAAAACCTGACTAGAAGCTGTAACATGCTGCTGGGTATTTTTTGATTCTTAGCATAGCTTGATCTAGTCTTTGTACGGGGTGTGGGTTGCTCGATACCTTTGCTGGGAATGCTCTAAGTACTTGTAAGTGCTTTTTGATTTTTTTTTTCCTGTGTTAAGAAAAATAATTTCACTTTTCATTATTTTGGAGAAAGAGGTCTGTCTCATTTTGTAGAATATGTAGGATAAAATTCTAGACCAGGCATGTGTTTATTTGAAAATAATGCCTTTCTACTTCTGTGCTGTTCCAGGTGCTACCTTACTGGGGAAATCCCCATGATAGAAAGGTGATCAGGAAGTTCTGGAGTCAGGTAATATCAGCACGCCTGTGTGCTTCAACCATCATAGTTATCTGTGCAGAGTAAACCAGAAACTCCTGCTACACCCCACCAAGTTAAATGATGTGTGGATACAGAGTTCTTTTTCATGGATACAGAGCTTTGTTTCTTCATCTGTGTGGTAGCATTTTCGTTAAGGTAGAAGGCTTCTCTTGAGCTGGAGAGCAATACAGTACAGGGCAGATCAGGGCAGTATGGAGTTCAGCTGAAGAAACTAGAGCTCTGTAAATAAAGCAGGAAGTCTCAGTGTCAAGGACTGTTTATTCTGTTTGATAAACCTAACACAGGATGACCAAGTCCAGCATCCCTACTGGCCTGTCAAGATTGTTCCTGATTTAACAACAGCGTTTTGTGGGGTTCAGTGCCTCAGTCTTGTCTGGCACATTCAGAAGCATCCAACACTTGATTAACCATGCTGTAATTAATTTTAAAAGTCAGATGGGAGAAAAATGCAGTAATAATGAGAAAGGTTATGAAACAGAAGTCTGAAATTACGCTATACGCAAGGGAACTCCTCACAATGTATTTACATTATACGGACATTTGTTTCTTACTTTGTGCTTGCAGAAGACACTGTATACTCAGGATGCTCCTTTCCACGTGGTGATCACCAGTTATCAGCTGGTAGTACAGGATGTGAAGTATTTCCAGCGAGTGAAGTGGCAGTACATGGTGCTGGATGAAGCACAAGCACTCAAGAGTAGCTCCAGGTAATAAATTAACTGGAAACAAAATCTTGCCTCTGTATAACCTCATGAAGGAATGTCAAGGAAATACCAACATTATATATAAATTGACAGAAGTTAAAATGACTCACATAAAACCTTTTAAGTGTCTAGTGAAGTATAACTCCACGAGACTGGGTTGATGCACTGGTTTTTTGCATTTGGATTTTCCTTCTCCAAAAATGCAATTTAGAAGCAATTGTGGAGCTGAAACTTGCAGTTAAACAAAACACTGAAATGCTATTCGCCTTCTTTCCTGACTACTCACAGAATTCTGCCTGGTGAACAGTCTGTAGTGTTTAGTGTGTGTTGCTTATATTGGCTCCATGAAATGCATTATCTTGGTTCCTTCTTCATTGGTACTTCCAGACACGAGTGAAGGTCAGAACCCAGTGAATACTGTTTGTTGGCAGCAATAAAGCCCAATCTTTGTCCTAAGACTCTGCCAGAAAGTTTTATGTTTGTTTTCAAGTAATAGATTTGTCTGTCTTTACTTCTGTAATTGCTTTCCCATAACCTTTGCCCAAGTTGCCACCGTACACAGTAGGGTGAAGACTGCTTTAACTGCAGACTCGTTCTGACCAAAGTCTTTCTCTTCAGCATTCCTTGGAAACCGTCCCCCCTCAGCAGATTGTAATATATAGCTCAGCACTCCTGCCACCGTAGCTCCTGTGCCTAGTGTCGTGGTCTGAAAAATACGTGACGTTCTGATTCATAATAACTTTTTCTTTTGGGAAGTTAATTATTCTGTTGATGAGATTTTATTAGTATCCAAGCATTTGTATTCAAGAGTAAAAAAAAAAAAATCAGAAAAAAGAAAGCAAATTATGCACGTTTCTTTGCAATTTGTAAAAGGCTACTTCTTCCTGTAATTGTTTTTTGAAACACTGGGGAGCAGCTGTGGTAGTTTTACCCAGTGACCTCCAAAAATCAGTTGGGAAGGTCAATGGAGTCAATAGATCTTATGTTTTATATCCCTCTACAAAAAAACCCCAAACAAACCAAAACCCACAACAGTTTTAATTATTTTTTTCTTAAATTTTATTCGTCAGTGTTCGTTGGAAGATCCTACTGCAGTTCCAGTGTCGAAACAGATTGTTGTTGACTGGGACCCCAATCCAGAACACAATGGCTGAGGTATTCAGGAGTTCACAAGAGTGGGTCTTTCTTTATCACAAGAATATATACTGAATATATGTGAATAGTTGGGAAACCTGTTGCATTTTTGTGGTTGTGGGGTCGTGCTTGTAGCAATGACTGGCAAATGTGGAAAAGCTCTGGGAGGGGAAAAGTTGGAAATGTGCCACACATTCAAATAAAAATAAAGCTGAAGATACCTGATGGTTAGGAATAGCTAGATTACAGGATGAAATCTATTTCTTGTGGCTTTTCCTTCTGTGAGCTGAAATCATTGCGCTGTGTTTGTCACTGTTTTCTAATGGTGCTGACAGATCTGTTGATGTGGCATTTGTCGGGGGAGGGGCAGGAGAGGATGTGGCTGAATTTTTGTTTAATTTTGCCATGTCTCATGATCTAGTAAAGTGATTTTGCTCATAATGAGCTACAGGGGTTTGGGATCCCCTATTACCTTGTCCACAGTAGAGTGACCCTTGCTGATCTGCTGTTTTCTCCTCTCCTTTTAGCTGTGGGCCCTGCTCCATTTTATCATGCCAACGCTGTTTGATTCCCATGAAGAGTTCAATGAGTGGTTTTCTAAGGACATCGAGAGCCATGCAGAGAACAAATCCGCCATTGATGAGAGTGAGTGCAGTGTGTAGCTGCAGTAGTTTTTATATTAAAAATCTGTTACCGTGTCCAACTGCTAATGGATAAACTTTATATCTGTTTGGGGTTTTTTTGCTATGAGAAATGTAGTCTAAAGCAGAGGATGCATAAATTGGATTGGAATGTTAAGGGTTCTTTTCCATAGTTTATGTCAACGTTTGTGTTTGACAGTAATGTAGCTTGTGTAATGAATAGAAAAACACGTAGTGAAAATGTTGATTTGCTACTTGTCCCCAGTCCTCCTTCCCAAACACAGGTGAGCAAGTATTTTAAGTATTTGTGAGTTTCTACAGAGCGCATCATTTTGGAGGTCTCTAGAGTATGTTACAAGCTCTAGACATAAAAATTGTGACACAAAGTGCTAAAGGCATGCCTTTTGAGCTCCAGAAGAAAACCATAAAATTTCTTTTAAAAAAAAAAATCTTCACAGTAGATTTTAGAGCTTATGTAGAAAAATCTAGCTGGGTAAAATTTGTAATTGGAGTAGAGCACGGCACAGCTGGAATTTGTCACAAAAGTAAAAGCTTTGAGTTCTCAAATACCCAGAACTTTGATTTTACAGGTTATAGTAAAAACTGCAGTTGTCTGTCAGCGCAGTATGCCCTGTTCTTGTGATACTATAATTTTGAAGGGTGAGACTTAAAAAGATGACACTCTCTTTTAATGAATTAGCAATGTCTCACGTGAAAATTTCTTCTTCGCTAATAGCGAGTGATAAATTTAAGCCCATCTTGTTCAGCTCAGAGGACTATAGAATATATAAAATGCTTTAGAAGCTCATTCTTTGATCGTTAGATTTGTAAGTTAAGCAGTGTAGCTCACCACACATTTAAAAAAAGAAAAATCAACAAAGAAATAGCAACTCCATAGTGTAAGAGCTTATATGGTGGGAAATGGCTGAACAGTAAGGGATTTAATTTGTAGAACACTATATAGTTTTCTGCTTTTGGTGAAGTAATTGCTCCTTTTTCCCATTCCCTGTATTTCAGACCAGCTATCCCGCTTGCACATGATCCTGAAGCCTTTCATGTTGAGAAGAATCAAGAAGGATGTGGAAAATGAGCTGTCAGATAAGGTTAGAAAAAGTATTTATCTGGAATGAGTATTTCAGCTTTATTGCCATAACTCTGTTCTGCAATTTGGTTTTTGCAAACTCATTTCTCAGTATGCATACCTGGAATTTGATTTTAGACCTTTCACACACCTTCAGTTTTTGGTACCGCGTCCCAGCAATCTCAGGAGATGTGAATGTAACTGTAGAACCCATATTTAATAAACTTCTCTTCTTGGGAAAACATTTTGTTAACAGTTACAAATAAAAAAATCTTTACACCTGATTAACAGTGATATTGCTAATTGAAGTGAAGGAGATAGAGTGACTATTGGATGATAAACATCTCCAGTTGCCTTTATGAAGTATTTGGCATGGATTTAGGGTTCTTTTTGCTTGCTTGTAGAGAGCAAGAAATGTGTAGTGAGAACATGGTACTCTTCTCTCTTGTTAGCTTCTTAATTTCATATGGATGTCCATGTGGATTTCCAGTGGATTTCATGTGGCTATCCAGTAGCAATACAGGATAATCTTGTGGTCAGCATGTCCCCATGTTTTAGGACCACTGGCTATAAGAGATATCTACCTTGTTCTGATGTGCTTATTAATTACAAAACCAGAACTTCCCACAGATGCTGTTGTTATAGGATGCATGTGTCATTATCATGAGCTCCTGGCAGCCGTTTCAAGACAGCTCTAAATGGGCAGCATTTTAACAGTAAGATAGTAGAAGTGAGGTCAGGTTTTAAGCTGATCAGCTGCAGATGTGATATTGTCAGAGCTTCTTAAGAATCTGTTAGCTCACGTACTTTTACAGGTCTGTCTCCTACATCATTACCTAAGCCTTCTGAAACACCTATCAGTTAAGTCCTTCCCAGGTTTGGTCCTGAAATACAGCTACAGATGTGACTGCCTATGGATGATTTTTTGGAGAAAGTTGTGTTTTCCTTAAGATATGTTTTTCTCTGCTTTGTGTGTACGGATGTGGTCATCCTCCATTTCAGAGACAGAAAAGGCTAAATCTTCATTACTGTTTTGCAGATCGAAATTCTTATGTACTGTCAGCAGACAAGTCGACAGAAGCTGTTGTACCAAGCTCTGAAAAACAAAATTTCTATTGATGACCTCCTGCAGTCTTCAATGGGTACAACTCAGCAAGCACAGACCACCACGAGTAGTCTCATGAATCTAGTCATGCAGTTCAGGAAGGTAAGGATATTTTAAATAATAATTTTTTGAAAGTATAATCATTCGTTAGCACAAAACTAAAATACGGCTTCTAGAAAACACCACCTAGAAAAAAATTTCTTGCATAGGCAAGCAAATTTTCATGCAGTTTAGTTGTGTTTCTGATGCAGTGCAGTATGCTGTTGGGGTGGAAGAGCTTTAGCCAAATGGTGCGTGCATCTGCTAACTGATTTGAATCCAAATTGGTTGTTGAAGGAAGTCATTCACTTGGGAAGAAGACGGCCACAGCTGTTATGTGAACAGGAAAAAATATGATGCAGTATTCAAATTTGAGTAGAGCTTTGACATACGCATCAATACTGAAGTTTTAGTGATCAGTAGTCACAGTTGATTTGGGATGTAAATGCTGTATTGGACTGAATTAATACCTCCCAGTGTTTGACATGCTGTCTTTCTCATAGGTGTGCAATCACCCAGAGCTGTTTGAACGACAAGAAACTTGGTCTCCATTTCACATCTCCCTAAAGCCATACCAGATTTCGAAGTTCATCTACCGTCATGGACAGATCAGGGTCTTTAACCACTCACGGGACAGGCAAGCCTACACTGCTTCCTCTCTAGCTTAGCATATTTATATTACTACTTAAACTCATTTTAGCTTTGTATAAGTGCTTATTAACTCCCTTACCTGATGTTCTTAAATTACATTGGCCAAGAAATGCATTCCTAGTTTTCTTTTGTTCATTCAGCTGTTAAGCATCTGATATCTGATGCTCTTTCTTGGTGGAATCCTGATCATCAAGGATCCCTTTGATGGAATAAGTCAGGAAAAGGAATTGAGAGTTGTTGCTGATGATGTGTACTAGAATAAAGCTTTAAAAGAATGAATGCTTAAAAAAAATCCAAAAAAAGCCCCACGAACTAAGAGCCATGGTTTCCCTTCAGTGAGTTTTCAAGTTGAAGGAAGCTATCAGTATCTGTTGTGACGTGGTATATCGTGAGCATCTACTTAACGTCTTTTAATGCTTACCTTGGATGAATAGAAGCTGCCTGAGTGAAGTTTGCTGTTTTCTCCAACTGTGGCAATTCTTGATTAATTTTATTTGCATTCAGTTAAGAGAAATGGTGAGGGCAGAGACAGGAAAGCCATGTTTCAAGATTATGTGAACTGTTCTACAGTGTAAAATGCTATTCCAGAACAGTGGTGTGTCTCGGTGTCAAATTAACAGCAGTGCATGTGGGCTGATGATGCTTTTCTTACTGCCATGCAATTCCAGATATCCAAAGTGCTGGAATATACTTACAATGAAGAACAGAATGGTTACTCTGCCTTTTCTGCTGATTATGTGGTTGAACATTGTACGTGTTAACACCTTCTTAGTGATTTTGTTTGGTTTTGTTGCTTTCATTTTCAGGTGGTTACGGGTTTTACTTTCGCCATTTGCACCAGACCACATCCAGCAGTCTCTCTTCCATAGGAAGGGTAGGTTTACAGTTCTGGGAAGCAAGTTGGGTTTCACACTTGCATGTGATGTTGGAATATGTCTTATTCAGGGGGAAGGACTGAGAGGCCAAATCAATTAGTCCCCTGAGATAATCTGATTAAAACTTGTTAAAATTTTTTAGCGTTCGTACTTGCACATACATTTCATTTGCTCAATGAGGAAGGGATGGAAGCAGCTGGAAGAATGATCTATGAACAACTTACTATTTTAGTAACTGCTTAATTCTACTGCAGTCTCTTGTTCCATTCCTCTTGTCTTGTAACTTGCTTCAAGGGATTAATGCTGCCTTTTTAGTCTAATGTGAATTTTTCACAGATTCAATTCAGAGAAATCTGGGATTCACTTCAGTACATTCTGTGTGGTGTGTTGGCAGTTAAACTGCCAACTTTCTTACAAGTAAAAAGTAGATGAGATGCAAGTGACCCAGGATCTAATCAATAAGCAAAAACCATACATAAAATGCTTATATTGACAAATACAATTAATTTTTATAGATGATTGGTGAGGGGTTTTTTTCCACTAAAAAGAACTAATTAGATTGCTCAGCTGCTGGGGTGTGAAAAACTTTGGGAGAAAAAAACAAGGGAGGTATGTCTGTGAAATATATTGGCCTAACTTCAGTTACGTCTGTGACACAGGCATCAATGAAGAAAGCTGTTTTTCTTTCCTGCGGTTTATTGATGTGTCTCCAGCAGAAATGGCAAACCTCATGAATCAGGGACATTTAGCCAGGTGAGGACAACTTCCCCCGCCCGCCTTTTATTAATTGTAGGAAAAGTACAGGTGATGTTAGAGGCACCTGTCCGTAAACCTGTGTTTTCTATGCCTCCAAATATTATAATTTGTCTATCGTTATCTAATATTACAGCACCTTCTAGACTGTTGCCCCAAGTATAGAGCACTATTATGCAAGGCAGTATTTATGCCTGTGTCAAAAGAAAACCTCTGTTACAGAGATTTGAATTGTAAATATGCAAAGGGCAACAGAAGAGTTTGCGTAGGATCGCACTGTAGGTGGCTGGCGTTACCAAACACAAAATCCAGACTTTTGAAGGCCAGTTTATTGCAACGCTTACCAATTGCACTTGAGCCAATGTTTTAACACGTGGAATAAGCTTGTGCTGTGATTGTTGGTTTTCAGCTCAGCGTCATATTGTCTGCTTTCCACATGTCCTGTTTTTAATGTGTTATGGAATTCCAAGATGTAGGCTTATGATAATGGATTTTTAGCATCATGAACAATATTATCTTGGAAAGGGATGTGATCTGCTTAAGTTACAGTGTACTCTGCAACAAGTACAGTGTACTCTGACTGAAGTTAGATAGTGACTGTAAAAAATTTGAGATAAAATAAAGTCTTTAGTAATAGATAAAGGGATTTTGCTTAGGGCTTTGTAAGTGTAATATTCTTTTATTGTTGTGGTTAGATTGGACTACTGTTTCTTTTCTGCGTTTCAATAACATAATAAAAATTCTCTTGATCTGCCTGAATGATCTTTATGATAAATTCTGCATTCATTATGCAGGTTGTTATGAATAATTTATATATGGAGCAATTTACAAAGAAGCCAGAATGCAATTTTAAGTAGCAGTAGCTAACTCGGGCTCAACCCTTTTAAACAAAGTGCTTCAAAGTGCATTTTGGCTTAATCACTCAGATTAAGTTAAGCCTCTCTAGAAAAAAATTAAAATAAGAGTAATACAATTGGAAGATGTCTAGCAAAAATAATTTTCTTTAAGTCAGGACACCGTAAGCCTGACATTCTAAAAAAAAATCATTTGCATCAAATAGAGTTATGTTGTAAATAAACTCAAGCCTTTCTTTCACAAAGCAGTGAATAAATGTGTGTACTGTGTTCTGTTTCAGATGGTTAGCTCTTTTCCTGTCTCTGAAAG
This sequence comes from Eurypyga helias, assembly GCF_000690775.1. Classification (NCBI taxonomy): domain Eukaryota; kingdom Metazoa; phylum Chordata; class Aves; order Eurypygiformes; family Eurypygidae; genus Eurypyga; species Eurypyga helias. The sequence goes on along the minus strand of NW_010232935.1, from coordinate 49,617 downwards.
CATCCTACAGGCTCCATCACATGCGCTCCTGGATGGAGCCAGAAGGGGAGAAGCAGCAGGGGTCACATTTTCTGAGGAACAGGGATTTCTTGCTTGATGTAAATTTCCCACTGTCTTTTCCTAACTTGCACAGCTGCGCTTTGCTGCAGGTAAGCAGAATTTCTGTGGTGTGGAGACAGTAGCAAATCCTCATGAGTGAGAAATGATGACAGCCTTTCTATCCGTATAAAACAAACTTGGAAACGGGATGACTTTACTGCTTGCTTTATTAGGTATAGTTAATAAAGTTCAGAGTGCTGAGCAGAAAACTAACTGCTATCTTCCCCCCATGTGGTGATACATTTGATACATTTCAAAACTTGCTATAAAAAAATAAATCAGTTGAATTAGAAGTCTTAAAAATATTACTGGAGCAACGGAACTTGACTCCATGCAAGCTTAAGAGTTTTGCAGTGGTTTTCTACATGCAAGACGCTTGTTTTCTGACTGAAATTAACTCTCATCAAATGCAGTACATTGTTGCAGCAACTGGGGAAAGCAGAGGCTTAAGCCTAGCAGTGTTTCAGAGTAGGTGGACAAGCATTGACAGTGGTTTCTTTCTACTCTGAAATTTGCTTCTGCAGCTGTCTGGTAGACACCAAATGTGCTCATCTTACTGTGTAATGCAAGGTCATTTTCACAAATCTTTTGCCTGGGATGTGTGTGAAGGTTCTGTCTTTTTATGACTAAATTGCTGTTGACTTCCTGAGTTAGGTTATAGCTGTGTTGATTCGTTTCACTGGGAATTAAGTTCACAAAAGTGCTAGCGTAGAGTCAGGAAAGCACCTAGGGCAGTTAGCAGATATGAGGTAAAAAAAATCTTTTCTGAAACAGTGAGATTGTGCCAAATTTCTCTAGGGAATATTGCTTCTGTTCATGAGTCTGGAAGGGGAAAGGAGATAGCCAGAATTCAATTGAATAGCGTGTAGAGGAAGTTGAAATTGAAGACGCATAAGCAGTAGGAAACCAACCTTGGGCTTGGTGTCATGTTTTGCAGCGTTAACAGCAAAGCCAACAAAATGAGTCATCCTAGTTATCAAAGCAAGCCAACTGAGTGTGTATGCCAGTTAACTCTGGCTGTGCTGGTGTCTGAATATTCTGTGTGTCCATGTCTAGCTTGATAAAACGCCTACACTACATGGATTTGCTTTCAGTTAGCTTTTTAGTTATTACATTCAGCTGTTTGTACACTGTGTAGTGCTTATCTCTGAAACTACACTGTAGCTCTGTCCTCTTGTTGGTATGGTTAAGGAAAATTTGTGTGATGTCATAAATGTTGCAGCCTAACAGTAAAGAAGTAGAAGATGGTGTCAGAAGTTGCATGCACTTACAGATCTATCATTTGTTTTTACATATGTAGAAACACAGTCTAGATCTTTACATAGCCTTTGGGTTAGTGTGTTTAAATAATCACATGAAATTCAACTTGTTTTCTTAAAGGACAGGAGGTGAGTGAACATTATAGACACTAAATATGAGGTGTGGAATATGCACATGTAGGTTTTAATATGTACAATGGAATGTAGAGCCTAAGGACCCACCTGTACCACATCCTGGCAGGACTTAAACATATAATTTGGTTTCTCTGAATGATTTCTGTTCTTGGAGGAAGTCATTACTCGTGTCTCAGGGATTCTCAGTGCTGTGACTGTGTGTAACTGGTGAGTGGTGCAACTAGTACCTTTTACATAGAAAACAGCCACCTGAGGGGCAAAGTTCATCAGCGTGTGCAATGCAGTGCATTTGTGATAACCCCAGTAAATCTAAAAGACTATTAGCCCTGTAGTTATGACAGATTCTTTAGGACTGTTTTCTGCCCTGCATGTTAGACGAATTACCACCTGAACTCACTTCAAAATAAGCTGTGTTTGCAGGATTTTGTTTGCACGGCTTGCATGTAGAACATCTTAAAAAAAAAAAAAGTGCAAAACCAAGTTGTAAAACAAACTGCCCCTTTACATGTCTTTCTTTTATCAGCATGCATTACGAGTGAAAATGAGCTGACTTTTTTTTATTTTAGCCCAAATCTGAGAAACTTTCAATGTACAATTCCCCGAGGCTTCCTCTGCTGCTTCATAAGATAGTAACATGTAGGGAGTGAGAAGGGGGAGAAACAGAGGAAAAAGGAAATGGTATAAATCTGGAAAGGCTTTTCTTAACTGCTCAGATCAGCATTTCCGATATAAGAGACAAAACATGAAAATAACTCAGTAGAAAAAAGATCTTGCTGAAAATGAGGTAACATCTGCCTAAAGATAGCATGAGTTCCTTCATGTAAACACAGATATCTCTTGCAGTGTGAGGTCTCTTCGTTCCCCGTACTCAGCACCTCCACATGTGTATTAATTTGTATGCATTGATTTAAATTAATATAAACGTGATCTGTTGAGGTGAAACCCTTCTCTCCTTTGTTCTCCTAATTTTCTCTAAATAAATTAGGAGTGTTAATGAGCTTAAGGTGCTACCAGCACATCACCCATATTTATGTGCAGCTGTGCGATATAGGAAAGCCTCTTTCAACGCTTACTTTGGATCGCATGGTTGCAGTAGATGTGTACATTCTTATTTTTAACAATCCTCCTCTTGGCTTTGTTATACTGAGGTATATGATCCATTACAGTTCTGTAACCTTAGCCAGTCTTTTCCATGTATGTGAATGATGGGAAGCTGGTTTCCGTCGTCCCTGTTGGATCTGGTGTCTGCTCTGTTCTTGAATGCTTAATGGCTGCGTATGTCAGGGAATTCAGAGGGGGATGTTTTATGTGTGACCTGCTCATGGTTTGTGCACAGGAAGCATGGCGCTGAAAACCGGATTTATGTCCATGTACAAGACCTACCCCTAATACTGAATGTATAGAAAAATAATATTTTTCTCTTATTTTGGATACATTTTTGCAAGTTTTCCTGTATGTTTTTTCCTGGGTACTTCTAATTGGGCTAAAGCCATCTTTGGTGGCTCTTTGATGTTGTCTTCCAAAAGACAAATAACAAACTTGCCTGAGTTTGGAATTACAGTTTGTTAGCTTTCTCTCTATCCATTTCTTGTATTCTCACTTTCCAGGAAATGAAGTTACCAAACGGCTCTAATGACCAGGGCCACTGTCAGTCTGCCAGTGCTTGCTGTCATAAGACTCACTGGAAAGCTCTTGTGACTGCATGCAATGCTGATTCCTCTTCGTAAAATCAGCTGTACCCCTAGTGTGGGCCAGGGGTGAGGCGGAGATGGGGTTTGAGCTAAAGCACTTGTTCGGAGTCCATCGTAGCCTGCTGTAGCTGAGAGGGAAGTCAGTCATCAGACCCCTCTGACTCTTGCCGTCCTTTTTTCACACCCAGCTGCTGAATCCTGCCTATGCTGACGTGGGCTGGCGCTGTCACATCCCTGCATGACCTGACCACGGACTGGTCATGGCTGTTGAGTTTGTTCTTTGATGAGATGTATAGCTAAATAGGTCTGGAGTGGTGTGACAGATGATAAAACTGGCGCAGAAAGTGGCAAAAATAAGTCATGGGAAGGGACTCCCCCTTTCCAGCAGCAGTACTGGTGCTTTGTTGCCACCGTTTCTGGTCCTCAGATGAGTAAGCCAGCATCCACATCTGTTGTCCACAGCCTTGCGTTTCCCACTGTGCTGTTTCAGCACATGGCCTGTTTTACCAGGTGGTGGAACAGATCACAAAACTAACTTGCAGTGGAGGGAGAAGGCTTTATTTTCATCTTGATCAGCATCTCAATGAGTAAAGACAGCTAGGCCAGCAAGAAGGGGCTCTGCCAGGATGGAATGAACATGTGAAGCACTTGTTGCTTAAGCCAGCATTACTGATAAAGAAGTGCCAGCTGAGTAAGAGCCTGGTTTTGGGATCACTTTGCATTATCCAGTGTGGCCCAAGCTTTGACCTGTGCTTTTTAGCCCTGCTGAGTGTCAATGAAAGGCTATTGTCAGCTCTTTCTGCTTTTACCTTTTCTGTAGAGGAGCAGATGTTCAGTCAGAGAGTATGAACTTTTATTTTTGCCAGCTCCAGACCACAAGTCACACTGGTGGCAGCTGAAAGACCCACGTACATGCTAGGATTGACTGATTGGATTTCTTAGGTGGTGCCAGCATGTATGTACGTACTCTAAGAGTATTTTTATCCCTTGTCAGCAGGTTCCAAATTACATGTGCTAGCCATCTGCATCTTGCCCACTGTATCTGCATCTGGAAACAAAAAAGGCCCAGAATGTCTGATACATAATAGACCACGCTGTGCAAGTTTTCTATCTGCTGTGCATGTTTTCTATCATTTTTTGACATATGTAGGAATGCGTATATCCAGTGTACAACATGACATCTACTTCAGTCATGAACCCCAATGTTTAGAACTGGGGTTTTAGAAAATTGAGAGGCTCTGTAAAGTTTTAAGTAGCGTGCAGTTAATTCTGGTGCATTAGGAACTGGGGCAGAGCAATGCCAAAGCTTTAGATACTGTTTACATTTCACTCAGGTGAACTTCTACAATTGTCAGGAGAGTCCATCCTGTGATCCCATGGCAGTGAGAGGTATACCTACCTCTCAGTGTTTCTAAAATTGTTGCTTGTTTCCTATAGCTTGCAGAATAATACTCTGCATATTATAGGAAACAATTACACACAATAATAACGGTTGCTATGAATATAGAAGAGTCAGAATAAAAACTAAGTCGTAAAAATAGCTTAGTCTCTAAGCAGTTTATTTCATTGTTTGGTGCAGATATTTACAGTAAGAAACTGGATGCAAGCGAAGACAGTATTTTTTCCCGTTATTTTTCTGTATAGAGCTGAGCATCTTCAAAGAGCTTTCCTTTCTTTAAACTGCAGTGTCATCTCCGTGCCCTCACTTTTAAGTCAGTATATTTTTGTGTATTGAACGGATATTGATCCATTTGTGGCAAATTCCAGGTTTACACATGGGGTGTGTTCATGTGTGTATGTAACCCTGATAGATAGCACCTTGAAAGTCTTCAGGATGAAATTCAGAGCCATTTTGCACAGGAAGGGAAGAAGTAAGAAAAGATGAAAAAGTCCAAAGATACCAGTCCAGTCTCATTTAAAGTCTTAATGGTTTTTTTCTGCCAAATTTCATTTTATCCATGCTTTTGAATAGATAAAGGAGTAGCTAGAAATCAGCTTGAGGGTCAGACCTCCTAGAATATTCCTGTACATCTTCCTTCATTATAAAAGCTAAGGTCAAAAGGTTCAAAGAAGGAAAAACTTGTTTCTGGTTCCAACCGAGTGTAAAGTCAAGTATTGATAGGAGCTATTCTGATTTCAGCCATTTCAGAATGTGAATATTCTGATAGTTACACAAAGATCCTGCACATTGTCACTGCAGATGATGTGTAGATTTCCTTTTTTCAAAGAGAAATATTTACTGAATGTCCTCTGTCTTTCTCATGGGTGGTTACAAGATTTAAGCAGGGTTTTTCTTTATAGATACAGTAACTTCTTAATTTAAATTTTGTTTTCAGAATCTTGTGTTCAGTAGCCACTGTAAAGCGGTTACTGGCTATTCAGATCATGTCATACACCGAAGGAGATCAGCTACCTCATGTGTACGGTGCTGCCAGGTGACTGAGCTGCCGTCCTTCCTGTGCATAGCCAGTCCACGGGTAAGTCCAAGTTAAGTTGTAAATTACGTATTTTCTATTGTGTTTTAAATCTTGTTAGAACTGTGTCTTAGCAACTGGATGATCTATTAGTTTCTTTTTGTTGCGAGGAAATCCTTTTGCTACTGTATTCAATAGTGGGCTTTTTCACAGGGGAAGTGAGTGTAATGTGTACTGGAGGGAAAAGGAAAGTTGTAAGATGCACCCAACAGGAGTTATTCTGAGATACGTAGATTTCACTTTCTCTCCTACTACCAAAAGCAGTAATATTATAGATTATTCCCCAATGATCTAAGGGTTGAACAGAACAGGTTGATTGTTTGGTCAGCTCTGAGGACAGAAGGGGGCTGAGGAGCAATTCTTTTTTGAAAAGGATGTTATTCTCACTCATTGTGACAGCTTATGCTCAAAAAAAAAAAAAAAAAGGCAGCACCAAATAGCAATGTATAGGGATTACTGGAGCTGGCATTTTCTAAATCTTTTGGTTACTAAGTGGTACTGCTTGGGATTGTCCACCTGCTCTTTACTGAATTCTGAAATTACTTTAGCTGAAGTTTCCTGGGCTGACAGAAGAGACTGTCATAAGCCCATGGCTATTGCTTTCATTCCATGTTGCTGGACCTTGACAAGGCTAGACAAAATGCCCTTATATTAGCAGGCTATCCAGATTGTGTAGCTGCTGTAGATGTTACTGCTGTACGCTTTATCAAATGAGGCTGCACATGCAATTATACATTGGCATCTGGAGAAGGGAGGATGGCAACAGACTCTGCTTATCACCAACGTGCTGCTTCTCAAGATGAATTTGTGCCTGCAGCAGGAGGAGCCAGGAATCCAACTGATTCCACAGTCACATGTCACCTCCCAGTCACAACATATTACCTGGTTAATAACATGCAGTTATTCTGAGAGTAAAATGTGAAAACCACTTCTCCTTCAGATTTCTTTGATTTGTTGCCCTTTGTACTGGAATACTTCCTATACATTAGGAAAGGAGGAGAGGAGCTCAGGCGGGCTACATATGGAAGGGAAGGGAAAGAAGAGGAGACTTCATATCTGACATACATTCTAGTGAATACAAGTTGTTTGTTTTGGCTTGGCTGGTGTATAAAAATGATTAAGTGGAGGCATGGCTTTTTGTTTCTGAGAATACAAAGACTTAATTTTACGCTTGTTAGAAACTTTTGGCAGGAGTGTAGAAGACCTGGAACAGCAGAAAGAGCACATATGTTCTCAGAAACGATAGCCTTCTGTTGTTTGACCTGTGATGAATTTTGGGAGCTTAATGGAGCAAATGATAGAAATAGGAGTGTATGTTTATGTAGCAGCTGGGGGGAGCGGGGGGTGGGTAGTGGTGAAGGGGTGGCATTAGTGTTGCAGTTTTCTTTCTGTGCAGGCAATTTTCCTGATTACAGACAGGCCTCAATCACCAAAAAAACCAACTTGGAGGATGGATCTTGTATTAATTAAGAAGTTAATTAATTCTTTTTAAAGTTACATTGTTTGGTTTAGTTGAGCAGTTCAGTAGATTGCAGTGTGCCAGAGGTATTGCGATGAGAAGTGGTTTTGGGCATTTCACAATATCTAAAAGGTTATGTTTGTATGGAGATAAATGCATGAAGCATTTTACAATTACCCTAACTAAACAAAGTTGCTGAATTTAAGGTGGGAATGCATTCATATATCCCTATCACTGTATTTTTTGGATGTGTTTCTGAAACATGACTATTAAGCTCAGTCAGTTTGACAAGAATGTGTTGATGTATGAGTAAAAACCACAAAAACAAACCTGGAAAAAAAAATCCTTAAACTGCACCATGACAAAAAGGAGAGAGGAGGAGCATGAGCAAGCTTGAATGGAAGATTTTTATTTTTTTTTAACCTGTTTCAGATGTGTTGTTTTTTTCTTGTAAGTCCATGTAAAAGATGCAGAGCTCTACCCTAGAAGTGTGTGTATGCATTTCAAAAAGTGTGGAGTTGACAGTAAAGATAGTCTTATGTCCTCAGATGTCACTCAGTATTACACAGGCATACTTCCACCATGGGAAGGTTTGTTTTTGTTAATATAGAAATTGCACTGAGTTACACACAGGGTTTGTGTCAAGATTGTCTCCTTACTAGCCCTTTCTTCAGGTGAGGTGTTACTGAAATACAGCTTGTAGAATTTTATGATGTGACGTTATTTTAAAAATCCTAGTGTATGAATCTCCATATTGATTTCAGTAGATAAGTCACGTTTCTTCATCAGAAATAAGGCTGCTGTGTTTTGTGCATAGTGGCTGCTGGTCCCATGTGTCCTGGAAATAAATATGCAGGGTTGTCTGTGCTTGAAACAGTATTTGTTCCACTGTAGCCAGTGTAGAAGTATGAACTGAAATGTGATGGTTAATAATGTCCTTTTAAAAGAAACAACTAAAGTCTGTACCATCGTTTTGCTGTACATCAGTGCTCAAGGCAACAAGACCTGGATAGTGAAAGGTTTTGCCCTCTGCCACGAAAGACAGTGCTATGCTTTGACTGCAGGTGGCAGTACAGGATAGTAGCAACTCTAAGAGTAAGTAATCTTTTGAATGTGTAGAGTTTTATTTAACACAGTCCCTTTCAATTTGCAGTGTTTCATGTGACTTGTGTGCATTGACCTATAAGACAATCTGGTTTAAAAATAGCTCTTGTCATCTTGCTAAACAATAGCTTTACCATTATTGCTAAGATTTTGTGAGCTTTTTTGATTTTATTTTGCTATGTACTATAATTGTACTTACGAGTCTGTTTAAACTGTTGATTTGCCCTTGCAGCAATACATCTCTGTGAGATTAATTTCTTCCTATGAGAAGAGCTTCTGTAAAACAGGAGTGGACCACAGGCTTCACCAAGATCATAGAATAATAAACTGGTTTGGGTTGGAAAGGGGCCTTAAAGACCCATCTAGTTCCAACCCCCATGCCATGGGCAGGGACACCTTCCACTAGAACAGGTTGCTCAAAGCCTCATCCAGCCTGGCCTTGAACACTGCCAGGGATGGGGCATCCACAGCTTCTCTGGGCAAGCTGTTCCAGTGCCTCACCACCCTCTCTGGGAAGAATTTCTTCCTGATATCTAATCTAAACCTCCCTACTTTCAATTTAAACCCGTTACCCCTTGTCCTGCCACTACAGGCCCTTGTAAAAAGCCCCCCCCAGCCCCCTTGTAGCCACTTCAGGTACTGGAAGGTGCTATAAGGTCTCCCCGGAGCCTTCTCTTCTCCAGGCTGAACAAGTCCAATACTATCAGATCATCTTGCTTGATACCTTTTACTTTGAGTTAGCTGGTAAGTGTTCAGAGAGGAGCAGCCAAGCATCTAAGATATCAGGCAGTCTGTCCTCAGGTATGGATTCCTCCCTTTATCTTGCAGCTCTAAAGTACAGTATTTAAAACTGCTGATACTTAAACTATTCTACTGCTTAGCATTTAGATAAGTAATTAAAATATTTTCTTTTGCATGATTTAATGTTATGTACGTTATTCTCAATATGTAGCAGTTATTAAGTCACACAAGAGTAAGCTGAAACAAAAAATTCATCCTCCTTCAAATCCATGAAAGCTTTTTGGCTGATATACTGATAGTTCTTTCTCTGCATTTAATGTTTCAGTCATCCAGGAACTCAGCTATTTTGTGTTCACCATCAAACCCTACAGACTCTTGTACTGTTTCTTCCTATGCAGCTGTCTCCTTTTAAAAACACGAAAACTTCCACAAGTTTGATGGCCTTTGTGTTCCTTTTCATTTATGTTGCTTTTTCCTAGTCCCCTTGGTAACACTTCATTTTGCAGTGTTAGGATTCATGACAATGTTTTTAACCTGGATGAATCTACATGGATGATCTTTTAAAATAGTACTTCTGAAACAAAAGCAAGAGCTAAAGTAGTGATTTATGTTCTTCCTATGCTGGTGAAGAAACCAGAAAAGCATTGCAAGTTTTCTGTTTTAAGCCCATGCTGTAAGGTTGATTGTCTGATATTAATTTTTAGTTTCATTTTTATTGAGTTTACAATATGTTAAGTCTCTTGATAGTATGTGAAAGTTTCTACTAGCTTTCTCTTGTAAATTAGGTTAGAAGTAGCTTTTGTAAATGCTACCCCAAAACATTAGCCCAAAAAAGACTTATATTCAGAACAGACAGGAGGAAGAAGTTGTCGCTCTGCATATTTTTTGGAAAGACTTGTGTGCTAGAGAGTGAATTGTCGTGTATTTGTATTTGAATGAAAGTTCTGTAATTGTTGTATTTACTTTGGATCAGGTGGTTTTAACTCTTGTTGAGGTATCTTCCGAAAAACCCAGCAGATTAGGCTGTCCTGGTGTGTACCATGGCTTAGTTAGGCTTTTGGGTTTTATTACTTCAGTATCTTGAAGTTGTCTCTTAGCCTGGTAAGGGAGAGATAAAAGAAAGCTCTAGATTGTATGAAGGACAGCCTTGTCTGCTGGAATGAACTCTTCACTCGAGGACCTTACAGCTATCAGCATACAGCTGTTTGGCTAACGTGCACCTTCCACACTCTCTCCAGATGTGGAGAGATGAGGGGAGAGCAGGGGGAGTTAAAGTGATGGAGCCATTCCAGAGTAGCTCACATGGTGTGAAATCAGATTTCCTGTGTTTGCAACACTGGTCTGTTCAGTAGGGTTGTATGTACTGAAGCAGGTAATAGGGCAAGGGATTCGTGGAACAGCCAGAAGAAAAAGATCACCCTGTGCTCACTTGCACTGTTTCTGTGGCCCACTTCAGTTCAGCTGTCAAGGCCAAGAAATGTGCTGTTCCAAAACAGGGCTGTTTTCCTGTTCTTCTTTTTTTTTTCTTCCCCTTGCAAATTTATGTGTCTTCCGAATTTTGAATTATCACATGAATTTCTGCTAAGGGCTGTACGTAAATCTCATCTTTGCTGGGGAAATACTTGATTGTAAAGGGCAAAAATAAAATTTAAAAAAAATTAGCCAAAATGAGAGGTAGAGCAAGGATGTTATTATTTGACTCTCAGCTTTGCCACCAGTTGTGTAGCAGTTGGCACAAGGCAAACTGTTTATCAGAAGGCAAATGGTCCATGCCTGGTCATTCATAAGACTTCTTCTGTCATGTGGGGACATGTTGCACCTTTGCTTATTTTAAGCCCGGCCTAAGGTTGTTTTCCATTTGTACATGCCAGTAACGATTTGACTTTTTAAAATCTGATCCTGTGGGAAGGTACTTGAACTGGGGATTTGGGGTTGAGGGGAAATCTGAAGAAGAATGTTGATTATTATTTTACCTGTAGGTTACAGCTGTGCCGCTGGAGTCCTACTGCAATGACCGAAGCGCAGAATACGAGCGCAGGGCACTAAAGGAAGGGGGAAGTCTGGAAGCGAAGCAGTGTGTACTCAGTGGAGCTCCCGAGCTAGCGGCTGAGTGGCTGAAGCGAAGTTCCCAGTTCTTCCCAGAGTATCCAGGAGGGCTGTTAGGGATCAGGCCTCAGAACGGCTGGTCTTTTATCAGGATACCAGGTAAGTTTGGAGGTTGTCATGGAACAGAGATGAGATAAATAAGGACATCTGCTCTTTGGTGGTACTTATGCTTGGTTGTGGGCTTTCTGAGGAGGTGATGGTAGTTGTGTGTTTGTGTTTCCTCTTGAGTGAAATTTAACCATGATATCTTACAATACACTGTGATTTAGCATCCTTTCTCTGGAGAAAGCTGTCAGTGGATACTGAACAAGTCTAATACAAACTTTTCCAAACCTACAAACCTCTCTTAGCACGTCAGCCCTCCAAATGACTGTAAAGAGAGGGATTTGCGTACTAAAGCACAGTCCGCTCTCACAACGAATACTGTTTTGAAATGGGAGATAGGAAGATTGCAGGAAAACTAACAGTCATACCTTGCCTTCTAGTGGGTTGGAAGACTTTCATATTGACCCAGGAGATCTTTTGTTGGCCTTCCTAGTGAAAGAATAAACATTACTTGTAGCAGTCTACCATGAGGAGGACAGGTTTGGGGACCAAGTTCAGAGGAAATTGGCCTGGAAAACAAGCATGAGGGGTTTCCTGAGTTTTATTGGAATGAAGGAGACTTACTCATATTTCCTGGTAAAGTGGGAACAAGGTACCAGTGTACTAGTAAATACACTTCATTTTTTTTCCTAGTATTAGCCTAAAGGAATCCAAGATTCACTAGAATTTGATTGCCAGTACTGCAGTGACTTTCGTGGGCTGCACACACACTAGCTGTCAGAAGATGGTCCTGAGCAGCAAGCAGAGTTCTACAGAAAGTACTAGAGATCTGAGAGATAGCCAAGAGGAAAAACAGCTTACGCTGCCAGATGCAAAGTTATTCCCAGACCCTTTTGGGTCAAGGATGTTTGGCCGGGGAAGTTAGTACAGTAAAAGGAAAATGGCCTTTTGCTTCCTACAGTCCGATTTAAGAAGGTACCTCATAAGTACTCGGAGTCATCTGAAGCACATGCACGTTTGTACCTATGTAGGGAGAAACCATTTTTCATGAGCTTGCACTAGATTAATGTTCAGTGACAGTTGATTTAATGGTTTATTCAGGAATTCACTGAATTATTTATTAGTTATTTGGAAACAGAAAATGAATCACTGTAGCAGAGAGAATGGAAATAGTGAAGGGATAAATTAAGGTAGAAGGTATGGATAGAGAATGAGAGAAGTAGCCAGTGTAGAATAGAGAGAGGTGCATGGTCTTGAAAGGACTTCCGTTGTAAGCGGATCACTTTGTCATCAGCAAGAATTTGTAGAGGAATAAAGATGGGGTACAAGAAGCTTACAGGAGTGAGTGAATAGGTGAGGCAAATTGTTGTCAAAACACAACAAAGAATTTGGTTGAGAAGGGGGTTGGGATAAGCCTGTTACGTAAAGATGGCTTCATTTAGGAGGTGTTGGAGCTAATATTGGATTTAAAAATGAAATAGTTTCATACAGCTGTGTTTTAATTAGGTGGAACGTAGCATTCAAACTAAAACTTGCTCTCAGAGGAGAGGGCACATACCACAGCAGGGCAGCTCTGTTTATACGTGCAGAAGCAGGCACAGTGCACTACAGAAAGTGACTGATGTGCTGAGGGAGCCGTTTACAAGGCTCAAGTCCAGCAAGTGTGAATGGAACGGTAGGTGTGAAGGTCTGCAGTAAAGAGGTGACAAGAAGAAAAAGGAATATCTCTGCTCCAAACCCTGATCAGTCCTCTCCCAGACTCCACGTTCCCAGTACCCTGGCAGCAGGCTCAGCTGCGATCACTGTGGGAATCTCTTGAGGCTTTTCCTGTTCTTTGAAAGAAAAATGGTCCTGGATTAAATGGCAGGAAGTGTCTGAGTCCTTTTAGCATCGATAAAAAGCACCGGCCTCACTGGCTGTTTACTGTGAGAGCCAGCTAGCTCCTCACTGACCCCATTGTGCCGTGCAGACTGTCGGGAGGGGAACCAGGGGTGTCAACTGGAACCCAGACTTTATCTCTCTTTCCTCTGCTTTTTGCATGTCCAAAGGCACTTTTTCGCATTCTCCAGAGAGCCATGAGCCCAGCTACAGTCATCAGCCAGAGCTCCTGACAGGGGTTATTTTGAGCTGTAATAATTTGTAACTATTCTTCCCAGGCTGTAGGATCCCACTGTATCCCCTTGTAGATAATTTACGTCCATATCCCTGTGTGGCTGGAGGCAGGGACTTTGGGGGCTTTTTCAGGCTGAAGGTCATACAGTATGATTTTACAGCAACTTTCTTTTTGGTCTGGTTCTCTTTTCTTGTTTATTTCATAGTGTGCTGAAGAGCCTAAAAATTTTGTCTTAGGGAGAATTTTTTGATGTGTGGTCCAGGACCTGTATCTTCTGACTGGCTTAAAATGTTAAAAGTTCCTTTGATGCTATTAAAATTAAAAAAAAAAAAAAAAAAAAAAAAAAAATCCAACGATATTGTCACTGGAAGTTTTCACTGATCATTAAAAATAGAAAATGCAGAATTGCAAATTTTGGAAATTCCATTTGAAAAAGAAGCAAACTGCCTTTTTCTTCTCCCAGTGTAGAATGGAATGAGAAATAGAAATGAGAGAAACAAGAGGTGGAAGATGCTTTTTTTTTTCTCTTTTGAACAATTGTGGTGTTTTCTGAAGATGGCAAGAGGAAAGACTGACGTTTTCTGTTACTGCTTTCCGAACTTGTCCTCTGAAGCACTAGGTGGCAGGCTGTAAGCATGCAGAAGTATTTAATCTTGGAAAACACGATATCAAGACAGCATGCTTAAAGATGTCATGTTAAAGTCAAATGGTTGTCTCTTCCAGAGATGATAAATCTTTTTTTTGTTAGTTCTGTTTTGCTTTCCGTAAAAAATAACCCACCAAAACCCCAAACTTTCTCACAGTGCAGTCTGCTCTGATGCTGAGACAGTGAACAAATTATGAACCTTTAACAAGTTGCTAACTTTTCAGACTGTGAGACCATTTGCAAGTAAGTTCTTTACTTGTAATTTGCATTTTATTGCTATTCAAAAATAGTAACTTACACAATTGAGACCTAAGGAACCAGCACCAAAGGACATGCATTATTTCCAGCTACCAAAACTTAATTCTACCTATTCATGCCTGTGTGAGAAAAACAGTAGCATTTTGCTCTTGGAAACTTGCTAATATGTTAATCTGAGCCAGGCGAGACTGACTTTTGAACAGACCCTGTGTGTTCTTTCAGTTTCCTTCCAGTCAGATGGCTTTTGGTTAATAATCATAGCAGTTTGTCATGTATACCTAGACTTTCCATGTTGTTTCACTCAATTTAGTTCATTCTGAAATAGCAAGCTGACCAATTAGAATAAAAGCAGAATGTCATGGCTGTGTGGATTTAAAGGAAAGAATAACATTTTGTATAAAGAAATAAACATTCCTCCTGTGCAGTTTTTTACTTGCATAGGTGTATTTTAAAACCGAATAACCATGAGTCACTTCCATTTTAACCTAATTGCCTAAGTTCAAAGTTTGGTTTTCCTTAGAAGAATGCATGAAGCTATCAACTATTTGTATGTAACTGAGAGCGAGTTCTCTGTTCTAGCCATGAGTGTGCCATTATACGTTTTGTTGCACTCAGAATAACTGCCAGCCTGAGCTGTGGTCTTGAGTTTTCCTTACAGTATCTCCTTGGCTTGGCTCTGTAGTTGATGTATTCCCTGAAGTAGTTGCTAACGATTCAAGCAATGGCATGGCACTTGCTCCTGGCAAAGCAACAAGATCACCATCAAAAGAGAGAGCAAACTGAACTAGTGACTGTCTAGATAGGCAGATAAACAAAAAACAGCAGAGCTCTCTTGTCTTGAAGTCTTAGCTAGTGAACTGTAGGAGTGTGGCTCTAAACTTACCAAAGGAGAGAGTGTTCACAGCTTACAGTGCAAATAGAACAGAAATTTTGAATTTCAGAAAGCAGGACTGCTGGCTGCATCTTCTGATGTCCTAATGTAGATCTCACTAATACCAGCATCAAGTGCATTATTTATATTTAAGCTAAAGGATATTTATTGAAAGAGGTCTTGATTGAAACACTGAAGTGATGAAGAATCTGCCATGTCTCTGGATAAAAGTGTTGCTGACTATTTTTTCCCCACTATTGGAAGGATAAGAAGGAAGCATGCCCTGTTTTTACAGTTTTAACAAGTCAGTGGAAACTGTGCCTTTCTCTGCTAGTATAAAGTTTTCTTCTGCTGTTGAAAACCTTTGGCCAAAAGAAGAACCTTGAGTAGTGCCAGTTGCTCTTTGGAAACTTGAAATGGATCAAGTTTCTGAACTCCCTCACTGCATTGCAAGTTTTTTAACAGACTGAAATCTTGGAGGCTTTTCCTGAACACTTTCTGATTTTTTACAACCTTTCTGAAAGGCGTACTAAACCTAGTCATGTTATTTCAGAATGATCTTTTCAATTAAGTACAGAACAACAACTACATTCTTGTTCTTCTTAGCAAACCCCTGGTTATATGTGCAAGAATCAAACTTGGCCCTCTGTGCCACACCACTGCATTTGGTTACTCATGGACTCTGTGTTGCCTGTCATGCTTCTTCGTAGCACTGTTGTGTGATCTGTGTTCTTCTGTTCCTTTAGTATCAACTTGGTTTTAGCTACATTAAAATGCATGGTGCT
This sequence comes from Eurypyga helias, assembly GCF_000690775.1. Taxonomy (NCBI): domain Eukaryota; kingdom Metazoa; phylum Chordata; class Aves; order Eurypygiformes; family Eurypygidae; genus Eurypyga; species Eurypyga helias. Next base: position 33,831 of record NW_010232935.1, on the reverse strand, counting down.
CACATGAATGAATTAGTTTTTGTTTATACCTTATTTTTTTAAGTCGAGATACTGCGCAGGACACTTAACTGCCTTATAGAAAGCTGGATTTTCTTCAGCCCATGAGTTAATTCATTCTGTGCAATGAGAAGTGTGCAGAAATGTTACCTGCTAGACGTTAGAGCATGGTACCTGCTAGACATGTCGAAAATATTTGGGTTCTGTACTAGCCTGCACCATCTGCAGTTGTCAACTTTCCGTTTTGGCTGTAAACCTGAAGTCAGGCATCCCAAAGAATAAAGAATCATCAGCAGCCTTTCCAACAGATAATTTTTTTGGAAGAAAATATCTCTTCATCCTCTTTCAACAGTCATGTATTGTTTACTGAAGTTTACGTACAGAATGTACAAACAGGAAGATCTCCTTCCTGAAAAATACTTCATGAGCAGTGCTGAAACAGAGAGGACATGAAGGATAAAATCTGAAGTGATTTAAAAGATCGCCATCTGGAAACATTTCTTAAAAAAACCCGCAACCAACCCAAAAAAGCGGAGGGCAGGAAAGAAAAAGAAAAGTTAAGGCAGTGCTGTGAAGGAGCTGTTATTTTACAGTGACCTAGAGAACTGTTCTTCACTTTCCATGGTGGTGAGGGGATTTGATCTTGAAACCAGATCCGAGGAGGGTAAGTTCCTGCTCAGCAGCAGGAAGCAGCAAATGTCAAGAGGACAGCATTTTAATGTGTGAAGTGTAGAAAAATTTCCTCCACTGTCGAGCCATGTTGTGGTGGTTGATCTGGTCCGAATGAATCCTTCGATGAGGGTAATGGCTGTCCAAAAAAGGATTGGGTCCATACTCATGAGGAGATCAATCTGTGAAGGGATTTTGTCAAGTGTGTATATTCACATGCTCCTGTCCCAGCAAAGAAAAGTTTCTGTGAGCAGTTTGTAAGTGTTAGACAGAAGGGATGCAGCAGTTTCTTCCATCGCAACTGATTACTTTAGGGATTATAATGCAGTGAAGTGCTAGGAAAACTTAGAATTTAACTTGTTGCATGTAGGTGTTTTGGCTTTAGTTACCTGCTTTTCTTCCGTTTCTTCTTAGACAAAGAGAGTCTCATCACTGACAGTGGGAAACTCCATGCTCTTGATCTTCTGTTGACACGGCTGAAATCTCAAGGACACAGAGTTCTCATCTACTCCCAGATGACACGGATGATTGACTTACTGGAGGTAGGAGGCCCCGTAGCCTACGGAAGACAAATTTGGAGATGCAGCTCTAGCAACAATGTTTTGGAGATAATAATTTAGTAAAGTAATTTGTATTTGTGTGAATATAAATGTAATTTGGACGCAGCAAACCTGACACACAATTACTGTACTGAAGGATACCCAGTAAGCGCATTAGTGTGAGACTAGAAGAGCTGCCATACGAAGTTACACCAAAGGTTCAGCCTAGTGTTGTGTTTCTGCCAATGTTCAACAGCAGATGGTATGGGGAAAATGTACGAGAATAATCATACTTCAGAATTAGTCTCTCAGTGTCCAGTATTTTGCACTTTAAGGGCTTTCTGAGCCAGATGTGCCTTCAGCAATCCCAAATGGATTCTTCTTCATGAAATTGTTCAGTTGCATCTTGAGTCTTTGTAAATAGTTGTCGTTTGCGCTGCCCTGTGGCAAGGGGCTGCATGGCTTAATTATCCTCTTTTGCTGGCTTTGAACTGTTTCCTTCTGTTTTCTTTTGATGCCTACGTGTCCTTTTATTGGAAGGAAGATGGAGAAGAGTGATTAATTTTACATTCTTCATGTTGCTTGTAATTTTAGACCTCTACTGTTTCCCTCTATCATCTTATTCCTGTGCAGATGTTTGGTAGACATTAATAATAAGGTTCTCTGGCATATACGATAGGAAAGAAATTAGGAATTAAGTCATTACTCGTTACTTAAATACAGTCAGTCTGCCTCAGAAGAAAAAAAATAAATAAGCCAGTATTTGATTAGTGACTATGCCACCAAAGAGCTAGTCTGAAGAGGCATTAGGATAATTATTAATTATCCTAATAATACTGATAATAATTATTAATTACTGATAATACTTATAATACTTAGTAAAAACACTTTCATTTCTCTGGGCTTCTGTTGAAAACGCCAAAGTTTGAGTTTTCAGCTGGATCTGAAAAAAGGAATATCTTGCGTCACAATGTCTCTCTCCCTCATCAGTGAAGGATTGGTAGTACTAACTTTTATGATTATCTAATTCTGAGTAAGAAAAGAGGAGACAATGTACATTAGTTCCAAAGACACCATCCTGATAAAGTTTTCTGACTCTGCAAATGGTAGTAGGTGAGAGAATATTTGCATTTGGTAGTATGATTTCAGTACTGCTAAAAAATCAAGATCCTGCAATCCTTCAGCCATTAGTCATAGGTGTACATGGGCTTCATCTGCAGTGAGGATATTATGGAACATGGGATACTGTCCTCTCCACAATAAAGTGAAGAGAAAAAGTGAGAAGCATCAATCAATAGCTGCCTAAATCATGAGCCCTGTATGTGCAGAAGTGCATTTTAAGGTCAGCAGTTAATAGTTCAATAACAAATCACAAGCTGAGGGGTTTTTTTTGCTGCTGTGAGGAAAACCAGAACTTGCATGGTTGCAATTCTGTATTTTGGCTCTTTGCCCAGTATTGCTTTGAGTGCCTCTTTTTTTGGCAAACGTTGGGATGTGGTGCAGGTTTGTTGACACCCTGCATTACACCGTGAGGCTCATAAAGCGGAGTGTTTAGTGTTTCTGTCTTTTCTGTTAGCATTCCATATTAAAGGCTTGGAAGCAGACCATTTAGCTATTCCACCTCCTGAATGCTCAACTTTACTTGTTGGGTTTTATTAAACTTTACTTGTTGGGTTTTATTACCCAAATAAGCCACCTACCAAGTCCTCTGGTTTTCCTTCTTCCCACCCATGTTAACAGAAGAGAGTAAAGCAAGCTAAAAATCAAGTAAGGACTCAGTTTGTAAGAACAACTTTGCAAAACTTGTGTAGCAGTAGATGCTTTCTTTTTTCCTGACCTGAGATATCAAAATACATCTCCTCTGCTTACTTGAATATGAAAGAACATAAGATGTCCTATTTCTTATAACAGTATTTTGACTGTGTCGGTGTAACTGCTATGATAGTCATAGTAACCTAATCTATGCATGGCAGAGAGCACAAAACTCATTGTTTACAAAGTAATAAAACCATGTTTGTTTGATTTAGCTTCAGCTGAGGAACTGCTGCTGAATTCAGCCATTATAAAATGGCAGTTGTAAATACAAAGAAGAAAACTATCTTCTTTCAACAGAAGTGGATAAAATATAATTTCAATACTGCTATTTCGTGCAGATGTGTGTTTCATACTTTTTAAGATTGGCATGGGGTTTTTTTCCTCAATGTGATTGCTTTCTCCTGTATAGAAGAGTGATTGTCCAGGATTTCACTGGGAATCACATTGCATTTGTGTGATGAGGGGTCAAATTATGTTCTGCATGAAGTAAAATGTCATAGTTACATTCTACCAAAACTTCATTAGTTGTGGTAAAACATTAGAGTACTCCATTTGGACTGTGAAATAACAGGAAGGGAAAACATCTTTATCGTTTTTTAGAAAGCATCAGTGTGTAAACCCAGAAGAGCCCTGACTTTAAGGACACTGCATCCTTACTGTACTCGAGTCCTCGTGTGGTGTTTGTTTTCTGTATACGTGCGCCATTGCCAGGGCCACTTCCTTATTTTTCTTACATTGATACTTTTGGTGGGGTGGTGACCCCTTACATTAATGAGATTGGCAAGTAGATATTTCAAGCAGGTCTAGCAGAAGTATCTCTGTATGAGATTAAAGCCTTCCCATGAGGCTTTCTCCACCCCACCCTTGTGGGAACAGAAAAAGGAGCAGTCATCAAGGGCCTTCCACAATTACGTGAAAGACCAGGTATATTACTACTGAAATATATTACTACTGAAATAGTTTCTTTGCCATCAGAGTGGGTTCTTTTTGGGGTGTTGGTTTTTGGTTTTGTTTTGATGGGGTTTTTTTGTTGGTTGGTTGGTTTGGTTTTGGTTTTTTTTTTAGCTAAAAGCATACCACTTCTGTGAGTGATGACTCACAGACAACTACTGACAAGGGTAGCATAAGTTGCAGTAGGTTTTTTTCCTCTTGTTTTCTGAATTGAAGGAGTGTACTGTTAATACATGGAAAAATACTGGATAAAAACAGTCTACGAAAAGGATGTTTCGTATGGGCACTGTTACACTACTGTGAGGTATCCTTGATCAAAGGAAAGTGGTTGGAGGCAGACCAGGAACTGCTAATCAGGATGTTGAATAGACAATTAGCTAAAGGCTAATGTACTAAGCTAGTTTGATGGGTGAGGGGGAACAACCCATGAATACCAGTATTACCAGGTGTAGAATAGCTTATTCTTTTGGAATTTGTGCCTTATTGGAAATGTCTAAGGTCTGGGATAAGGATAAATGCACCAGGTAGAATGGAAAAAATTGTTTCTTGTTTGTGCTGAAGTTTCTGTAGAAGACACTAATGAAAAGATGCTTAATAGTGAGATGAGGGAAGACTAAATCAAGTTGAATCATCATAAAGACAGTAACAAAGAAGTGGAAGGAAAAGGCCCTTGTGATAGTAGAAAAAAGGATCGATCAAATATGGAGAAAAGGTCACGTAGTGCCTAATTAACAGCTGTATCTCTTTGGGTTTAGTTGGTGGCAGAAACCTGTCACAGAAATGGAGTAAATTGATAGTAAATTAGGGCTTGAGTGTCTGTGTGGTGAAGTAGCTGTTGTCTGCTTTAAACTTCTGTTGTTGTACTCCAGAAATCATACTAGCTATCAGCTCTGTTTTCTAGAGGTAGACCAAGTGTGACTTCAGCTAGTTCCACATTGTTAATTTTATGTACCTATTTTTCATCTGCTGTACATTGAAGCTTCTTTCCACTACAGCAGTCCTTTTCCCAGGTTCCTTATAGCACAGCAACTCTTTCACCTTTTCTGCAGTAGTGAAGCAGGACAAAAAAGAGGCAGGAGCCCTGAAGGACAGCTGCAAAGAACTGAGCATGGTACTGTCAGAAGGTTCATTAGAGTGCAAGCACTGCCATGACTTCTCACAGCACATCAGTTCTGTATTTGCTCAACACTGTAGCTTGGAGCAAGATGAATCCAAAAGTTGTTGCTGCTGAAGTGCCATCTGTTTCCTTTCTGTCTTCATCTGCACTCGCAGCATCTCAGAAAGACACGTACCCCAGTAGGGTTAAATCTAACGAATGTGACCAGTGGAAGTTGCATCTCATCAGCCAAGGTTGAAGTGTCAGAGGGTATCTTTCCAGAGAAACTCGGTGGATAGCTGTGTAGCCTGAAGAGCTTTCTGTGTAATTCAGATTTTATTCATAGTTGCACAGGTATCAGCAAATGCGCAGTATCTTAGAGCATGAAAAATGTCTCTCATTGGAAAAAGCCTTTGCCTACAGCATTCCAGGTGGTTACCATTTGATTTGTGTCTCAGGCAGCGGTCTCGGTTCCACTGCTTGGCATGAGCTGTGGGCTGACACACCAGTGTCATGTTCAAAGTGTCTTTGTATGCCAGGAGATCCAGAGATTCACAGGCTCTGTACTGGTGCGATAAAGCCTGGACAGACGTTAGCGTACAGTACTGGGTTCTTAAAGCCACTAGGCAAATGGTTTAAAATTGACAGGGAGCAGGTACAGCTGGTTTGTTAGGAAAGGTTTGCTTACACAGTGAAAGCTCAGCATTTAGTAAAAATACAGACTTTTTGAAAAGAAACTTTCCATTTTAGTGATTTTATGTATTTTATGTATTTTATGTTTATTTATAGAAAAAGGCATTGTACCCTAACATTGTCTGCAGTGCAGCAAATGCAGCCCCAATTCTGAACTGACATCGTCATTTATCTTTCATATATGTGAAATGCAAAAACTGACACTTGATTGAGTAGCTTTAATTTCCGAATATATATTATTATAAAGTATTGCTTACATAAGATTTCTTATGGCATATTTGTTGATGTTATTTAGGGTGGATTTATTTCTTAAGTAGCAATTCTGCTTTTATTGTTTTCTGGAAGAATCAAGATCAAACAGTTTCAAGAGCAACCATATTTTTCTACTGTGTGTTCTTTGCAGGAATACATGGTTTATAGGAAACATACCTACATGAGATTGGATGGTTCTTCAAAGATTTCTGAACGAAGGGACATGGTGGCAGATTTTCAGAACAGGTAATGTATTTTACCAAGGTGTTTCTGTGCTAGAGTGTGTGTACCTAGAGAGTTGGCATAAGATGTGATGGAAATAAATGAAATTTGCACTTAAATTGTATTTCCTGATAACCAAATGGATCTCACCTGTCTGAAGCAGTATCTAGGTGGTTTGTTGACCAGGAGTCACTGATGTTAATGTTGAACCCAGTTGTATTTAGGAACTTGTCATCTGTGAAACAGTATTGGAAACCATTTTTGGGTACCCACCTATTTCTGCTTTTTGCCATTCCAAATATGCTACTGCTTATAAAGAAGCTTGGTAGAAAGGCAGCAAATATTCATTGGTTATTATATACACTGTCAGCTGACACTGTGAAGGTGAGATTGGAAATCTTGCATATGCTAGAGCTTTGGAAGTGACCTAGTTTTCTGCAAAACAAACCATTTAAGCGTGTTTTATTAAGAAACCTTAAACTAATATACAAGTGACAAAATGGGGATTTTATTAGCTAGTAAAATACAGTAACCCATTTCATTTAGTAAACCAAAATAGATTCTTCCCGTTTTTACGAGCACATCAGGAAAGAAGAGTATGTAATCATCTTATAATAGGTTAATATATTTTAGTATAACTTTGTCTCCAGTAGAGCACATTATTTATAATGAATGAGTGTATGGTTATTAAGTTTCCTTTTGATCATGGGATATGGCTTGATATGATGTCACTGTGCTATGCTACTTCACGGGAAGGTTATCCTTCCTGGATGCTGATGTGTGCCTGTAAGAAGGTCACTCTTCTTTTTCAGAGGAGTTAGGTTTATGGATTGTTGTTGATTGTGGGGCAACATTCTAGACTAGAGAATACTCCTTGTGTTAACAGTCCCAAGGTATCGTAGCTGAAGATAGGAGAGGAGGCCATATAGAGCCTTTCAGGGCACTGCTTCATGAGTCCTATAGACCTGAAGGACTGTGTTGCAATGATGAGTCTTCTAGTGAACTTCTCAGAGCAATAAAACTTGAAAAGAATGTATGTCAGATACCTGAAGTAAGTGAGAGGACCATGCAGTACCTTTCTGCCTGTTTCCAGATGTCAGAAACAGGTTCCTTAGAGGTTATGATGTCCTCCTGGAATCCTGACTCTTCTTTCTGTAAGGTTCTTCAACCAGAAGAAGTGAAGAAATTTGGTTTTATTAATGAACAGAATTTGGTTTTATTCATTAGTAGAACAACTGAAGAAAAATAATCATTTCAGCA